>NC_068355.1:183812925-184102925 GCF_020536995.1 Dreissena polymorpha | reverse complement strand
CCTCTTGTTTATTAAAGTCCATATCCAGCGACATAAAATTATACAAATATATTTATACAAATAAATACAAACTGACAATAATAATAATGCATGTCATTGGTAAAAAACAAATCATTCATTTGTACGAAGCACATTACTCACATGTTTAGTCCATTTTCATGAAAGTTGGTAATAACATTAAATTTTGTTCAAATGATATCAATAGAGTTCAAAACTGGTCATGTTGGATTTAAACTACAGTCAAACCTGAATTCAGCGGTAAGTCAAGGGAAATGATCAAAGTGACCGTTGTCCACAGGTGACCGTTGAATTCGGATCACAATTTTAAGAAGGTTGGTCAGTTGGTAGTATTACTACGTCATTACCCCACCCAGTTGTTTGCATACAGTGTAAAACAAATGCTCATTGCATTAACAAATCATAATAACAGCATTATCTTACGCGTGTACATTGAATAATAGAGAATAATATCTTTTAGATTGATTTAATTTCATATTGTTAAATTAAACAATGACTTTATCAACGTTGGTATAATTGTTTACTCATGCATCTCATTCATTCAGTAAATAAAGCTTGTCACGTTCCGTTGTGGAGTGGAATATAGTGGCCGTTGGCCGTTATGGTCAGTTGGCCGTTAAATTCAAGTGTAATATAGAGTGTTTTTCGTCGGGGGGATTCCAGACTGACCGTTGTCTGCAGGTGACCGGTAAATTCAGGTGGCCGTTAGGTCAGTTTCGACTGTAGATCACTAGGTAAAATTGAAGAAAAGGTTTGTTGACATACTTGTAGATAACATTTATTGCATATTTTTTTCATGACATTTGGTAAGAACATTTGTCCCAATCATATCTCAGACTAGATCGTTAATGATAAGTGGATGCTGTAGGGTGAAAAACTAAGAACATTGTATTATGTGAATTGACATGACGCCGCCTGTCAATCAAGTTCTTATCTAAGAACTGATCTACCAATCAGCCATCGATTAATCAGGCGCGTTTGCTAGCAACGAACTGTCCGCCATTTTCTAGACAAGCTATGTATAGGTTCACTTTTACTTAAGCGAGTTTCTTTTGTTATCCACTTAAAAAAAAGTAGATTAAAAATGGTTAAACGGTGTCGATGGGGACTATGTTACTCGGACAATCGATATCCTGAAAGATGAGTTGGTGACATTTAATTTATATCGTTTCCAAAGCCGACAAGAGATCTTGAGAAGTTTAAGAGATGTATAAATGCATGCGGTCGTCACCACGAACAACTAAACGTCAACACTGTCAAAGACAATTATAATATATTTTTATCGGACATACTAGCAGATTTAAATAGTTTATGTTATCGATCTGATTATCACATAATATTTCGCGTTTAAAAAAAATAGTTTTATCAGTTACTAGGTCGTTAATATACAGAAGCGAGGTTCATCTGCATTACTTAAAGAGAAATAAAACCCAGCATGGAGCCTAATTTGTGCGGTGTTTAATTACTCTGATAGTAATGCACTTTATTGCCATTATACATGTTATTAGAAGTTGACACGTGATATATTATATTAATAACGGTATCTACACATGTGGTGACATGTGATGTCACCAATGAACGCTTTTAATCCACCTTTGAGATCGAATAGTTTTCATTTTTTATGTTCCCCACTATAGTAGTGGGGGACATATTGTTTTTGCCCGGTCTGTTGGTCTGTCTGTTGGTCTGTCTGTTTGCGCCAACTTTAACATTTTGCAATAACTTTTGCTATTTTGAAGATAGCAACTTCATATTTGGCATGCATGTGTATCTCATGAAGCTGCACATTTTGAGTGGTGAAAGGTCAAGGTCAAGGTCATCCTTCAAGGTCAGAGGTCAAATATATGTGGCCAAAATCGCTCATTTTATAAATACTTTTGCAATATTGAAGATAGCAACTTGATATTTGGCATGCATGTGTACCTCATGGAGCTGCACATTTTGAGTGGTGAAAGGTCAAGGTCATCCTTCAAGGTCAGTGGTCAAATATATGTGGCCCAAATCACTTATTTTATAAATACTTTTAAAATATTGAAGATAGCATCTTGATATTTGGCATGCATGTGCATCTCATGAAGCTGCACATTTTGAGTTGTGAAATGTCAAGGTCATCATTCACAAGGTCAAGGTCATCCTACAAGGTCAAACATCATATAGGGGGACATTGTGTTTCACAAACACATCTTGTTTTCAACGAGTTTCGTTTGATTTATTTGAAAAGAAAGCGGAAAAGAAATAAGGCAAAAACGGTGTGAATAGGTTTTATGTAACTCTGACATTCGGTATCCATAAGTTAGATTAATTAATTGTATACCATTTTAATCGCGGAAATGCGGTCTTGACAAGAGCAACAGGAAGCTTCAATTAGTAGAATTACCAAGATCACCCTTATGGAGCATTTATTTATTTAAAAAAACTGGAAATGTTATGTTAGAAATAACTACGCATTATAAAGTATGAAATATATCACGTGTGCTTATAGAATAATATAGAAGATTGGTACCAACTTTGCGTAACTTAACGAAATCCCTGTTATAAATCGAGTTTTGTGTGTGTCAGAAACAAGTGAAAACGATTATATGTTTCTATTTTAATAATATCGAATCAATAAATGCCACATAATAAGATTTATTATTACTGATATAACCAATAAATGCCGATCTTGGGAGAAGTCGGTACCTGCGCCAGCGTCTGATACAGGTAGCTTTACTGAATTCCCCTTCATACAGCGCTACTTTATATATGACAATGACCAAACTTATTGTGCTGTCTTGCACTTTCAATTAAAGTGATTGATAAATGTCCCATAAGCAATGTTTAATATTATTAATATCACTTTTATACGTAATAATATGTGGGATTTTGGTACACTCGGTGTCAGAAAGCGTGTAAAACTTCACCGAAATCCCAGTTTAAAGCGCTATTTTGATTCAAATACACAAGTGAAAATGTTTCGTAAATAACATGGGTAAATGCCGTTGAAGGAGTGTTAATTTATAGCTAATACCAACATCACACGTAATAACAGGTTCGATTTCGGTCAGCGCGCAAGCGTTTGAGAGCGTTATTCATGTACCGAAAAACCCGTTATAATTAGCTGATGTTCTCTATAAACGTATATTTTTTTGCATTCGCAAAATAACTAAATGACACAAACCCCTTATACAAGTGTCATATGGTGTCAAAAAGTCCATTAAAATAATCCGGAATATTGCGTTAATCTACATGCAGTATATAGGCAATGAAGCCACTTTGGTGTTAGCTTGTCTAGGTTTGCTACCAACTGAGCCACGTGATTAAGTGGGCGGAGCAATCATAGATAAGGCGTCATGTCAATTGGGAATAAGACATCAAACTGGGAATGGGCATTATTTTTATAATTTTCTCAAACAAAACTTTTCATTTCATGATCTGAATTTATGTTTGTACTATTTTATCTATACTTCAAGCTTAATAAGCAATTTTCTATGACTTTCATTAACAGTGAATTTTTTAAATTTTTTGAAAAAAAATAATTTTAACTGAATTTTTTAAACTGTGTTCATGCGTCGCATGGACACAATCTCATTTTATTAGGATTTTTAAAAAATCAATAAAAATCCAGTTTTGTAGTAAAATCAATTTGAATGATGTTATTATATATGCACATTTATATTTTAATTATTTTTGTAAAACTCAATAAATACAACTTGTAAAGCTGCGTATTATGCACTGTTAAAAAGCACAATTTATTCCCGAATTGATGTCTGATTCCAACTTCACATTATACTGTGTTTAAGTCACTATGTAAAACTGCATGATTATAAATCGATGTCTTATTCCAACTTCACATAATACTGTGTTTAAATCACAATGTAAAACTGGATTATTACAAATCTTATAAAAACTCTAGAGGCCAAATTGATTCTATAATGCTCATGAAAGCATTTGTTTCAATGATATCTCGGCTGATTTGAAAACTTTTGAAGTAATAACATATGTCCAAATGATTTCAAGGTTGAGTTCAAAGCTAGATCACTAGGTCATATTTGAAGAAAATATTATGCACACACAGTAGAAGTATAATATGTTTCCTAAATATTCTAGAAACTTGCTGGACATTTATTTGCGTTATTTCTCCACAAAATAAGATATGATTTAATAAACATGTCTTCAATGCGGCGGGTAGTTTTGCTTATAATGCTACAGTAAAATTACATGTATCTTTTTTCACTCAAGAAGTCACATGTGTAACCCGCTTCTAATGAAACTTGCTCAAAACATTGATAAAGTGTGCTGTCATAATATCTGTTCTGCATAAACATTAAACAATTTTTTAAATGACCACCAGATGTTGGGGCTGTTTTAATCACCAGACCAGGAAGTGCTATAATTGTAATCACCCTTTTCGGTGTAGTTCGGTGTGTGGCTGTAGTGTTATATATATAGTGTCCGTTTTGTACCGTCTTTGTTACCACTTATGATTCACATTTTAATATATTATCAATGGAACTTTAAACTTTGTTAGAATGTTTATCTAGACAGTATTAAGGCCAAATATGAATCTGATTCATGTGCGCGGCCGGCGCATACAAAACTTCATTATTGAATACGCCTGAAATTGGTGCCAAGATTTCACGTTGCATGCAGCACAACCGTGTATATGAATTCATTACACATCATATGTTTGGCCTATAACAAAGGCTTATTAAATAAAGTAATTCCAATGTTTTTCACACTGTCATAAACTGTATAAAAACAGATGTGTATGCACTGTTTGAAATTCTTAAAAAATGATTTAAAAGTTATTGGTAAAAAGCATCACTTACCGGTGTGTTTACATCCATTGACATGAATTAGTGAAAAAAGCATCACTTACCGGTGTGTTTACATCCATTGACAAGAATTAGTGAAAAAAGCATCACTTACCGGTGTGTTAACATCCATTGACACGAATTAGTGAAAAAAGCATCACTTACCTGTGTGTTTACATCCATTGACATGAATTAGTGAAAAAAGCATCACTTACCGGTGTGTTTACATCCATTGAGATGAATTAGTGAACCCTTTAAAGTCATGTGATCCTGCTTCCTGAATATATGTCAAGGCCGAGTTCAAATTTTGTGTCATTTGTGTGTTGAAAGTAGTTTACCAGATGAACAATAAGAAAATCCTTTGTGCAACTACAGAGACCATATATCATGACTCATTCTGGAAACAACTCAGAATGTGTATCGGTATCTTGACAATATCTAGGCCAAGTCTGAAAGTGAATTCTTAAAACTCTTGTGGGGTCAAATAGACCACCAGTTGAAGCCTTCCACAATTCATGTCCAGGAACTCAGATTAGCCCTTAAATGGACTGTCAACCACGACAACGAAGATATAAAAAGTTATAAAATACCGTATGTTTTACCATTATAAGTTTATATTGATTAAAATAGCATGAAAAAAGCATCACTTACCTGTGTGTTTACATCCATTGACATGAATTAGTGAAAAAAGCATCACTTACCGGTGTGTTTACATCCATTGAGATGAATTAGTGAACCCTTTAAAGTCATGTGATCCTGCTTCCTGAATATATGTCAAGGCCGAGTTCAAATTTTGTGTCATTTGTGTGTTGAAAGTAGTTTACCAGATGAACAATAAGAAAATCCTTTGTGCAACTACAGAGACCATATATCATGACTCATTCTGGAAACAACTCAGAATGTGTATCGGTATCTTGACAATATCTAGGCCAAGTCTGAAAGTGAATTCTTAAAACTCTTGTGGGGTCAAATAGACCACCAGTTGAAGCCTTCCACAATTCATGTCCAGGAACTCAGATTAGCCCTTAAATGGACTGTCAACCACGACAACGAAGATATAAAAAGTTATAAAATACCGTATGTTTTACCATTATAAGTTTATATTGATTAAAATAGCATGACTGGTATATTACATTACTTGAAAAAAAATTGTTAAGTTTTCATATTTTCAGTATATTCGGTAATAAATTTTACTGGGTATGTCTACCAGGTAACTACCAGGCAAAAATATAAATAAGGCCAGTAGATTGAACATCATCGTCACGTGGTAAACACAGGAATGCAAATTGTGCATGCGTAGTGAATTGTATACATTTTA
Organism: Dreissena polymorpha; assembly: GCF_020536995.1. Lineage (NCBI taxonomy): Eukaryota > Metazoa > Mollusca > Bivalvia > Myida > Dreissenidae > Dreissena > Dreissena polymorpha. The sequence continues at coordinate 184,096,796 of NC_068355.1, read as the reverse complement.
TATATAAAATGATCAATATACTTGCGTTATTTATAGTGTGTATATCGTTATGTCACATATTTTCGCGATGTACTTTTGATTTCACATTGCGAAATTGTATTACCTTATATACTGACAATATGAACTTTTTTCAAATTATGTTATATACCAGTCGTGATTTTTTAATCAATACACTGTAACTCCAATATAGCGCGGTCAATGGGGTCCAAGCCGCGAAACAGCGTTATAACGGATCCGCGTTATAGGTTTTGAGCTCATTTACTGCAGGGCGCCATAAACAAAACAGGTATAGAATAGCCTATAATATAGGTCATGTATATATATTGCCATGCTGTGTTGACGCAAATACATGCATATAAACCGAATTGTATCGATAACAGTATATATACCGCTTTTCTTATGTGCACATTTATCCGATAATCCAATAAAATTGCAACATCACTTAAAAATAATAATCTTGAACATTAATGACGATATATGTTTAAGAAATTCGTAAACACAACCGTACGCATATATGCCATTGTCAGAAGTGTTAAGAGTACAGTGCATTATGGGGCAGAGCTTTCATTGGACGAGCAACTTTAAATTTAGATTAAATGCAATACGACTCACGTACAAATAAATTGTTATATTGCGTCATACGCATGCAAAAAACGTGTTTCCCGGGGACTTTCTGATACCGCGCGAAAATGAAAGTGAAACTCTGTTAACAATTGCCGGTACACTGCGTTCGCATGTAAATAAATCGTCTGCATTATTTAATTTCTTATACACGAACTGAAAGAGATTAAATGACATGATACTAGAAAGATAATAAAATGACAGAAAAAATTGTTTTATACAGTAGGCAGTATATTTCACAGCCGCTCATTTAATATAGTCAAACTGAAACCATATCAAAGAAAGAATGTTTCAATCGTTATGAATTACTTGAATTGTATTACTATCCCGCTTGCACTTAACTTATGGAAATTATCGCACTGAACCGCTCTGATGAGGTATACATGTAATAAACACTGACACGCGAGTTTTTCACACCTTTATTGACATTACACAACAGATTAACACCAATTAGCTGTCGGTGTTGTTTAACCTCGAGGCGATTATAATCGGTTCAACGGACGGTTGAATAAAGCAATCAACTTAAATGTGATTGCCGCCATCTTTGAATTGTCTGAAAATACATGAAGTTGCATTATACGGATTTGAATCAGAAATAAAATGGAAGGTTGGAGAAAAAATGGGATCCAAGCACCCTCCGCGTTATATTGGATTCAGCGTTCTAACGGAGCGCTTTATATTGGAGTTACAGTGTATAAACTAATAATTGTAAAAAAATGCGGTATTTTACAACTTTTCTTTTCTTCATCGTTGTGGTTGACAGTCCCTTTAAGGGCCATGATGGCCTTCTTTATTCATATTTTTTGTTTAATTTTAATATGACATGATGCCTACATTCTTTATACTCAGAAGAAAGTCAAGGGTGGGCTACTATGCAACCAATTATGATGGGAGCTAAACATTTTGAAACAATTATATTCAAAGAAATGGTTTCATAAATGATAACATGTTTAAATGCAAGATCAATTCGCCATGTTGGTGCAAATATTGCTATGTGCCTTCTCATTTCAATGTCATATGATACCTTTTTGCACTAAGTGATAAAATTATACTGTTGAAAAATCACTTGAAATTCGTCCATTGCTTTACATTAGATGGTAACAAGAATTTATCTCTTGATTAAAAATAATGGAGTTTCAATATTTGTCAATATACTTGTGATTTGTGTTGAAATGGTTGAGTGTATGTGTGTATGTGCTTGTCCATTGTTAATTTTTACAGTATTTAACAATAAGAATGAATTACCACATCATTCTTCATCTATTTATTAATGACGCTAATGCCAATTTATGCAAGAAAGCAATTAGTAAAGAGGAATTAAGTTCTCATAATTTATTACCCTAAAAGAAAGAAAAATATTATAGTAAAAAACACATATTAACTGCTTATGCAAACACATATTTTATTTTATACTTAGATTGCCATTTCATAAGAATTATTATGCCCCCCTTCGAAGAAGAGGGGGTATATTGCTTTGCTCATGTCGGTATGTCCGTCGGTCGGTCCGTCCACCAGGTGGTTGTCAGACGATAACTCAAGAACGCTTAGGCCTAGGATCATGAAACTTCATAGGTACATTGATCATGACTCGCAGATGACCCCTATCGATTTTGAGGTCACTAGGTCAAATGTCAAGGTCACGGTGACCAGAAATAGTAAAATGGTTTTTGAATGATAACTCAAGAACGCATATGCCTAGGATCATGAAACTTCATGGGTAGATTGATCATGACTTGCAGATAACCCCTATTGATTTTGAGGTCACTAGGTCAAAGGTCAAGGTCACGGTGACCCGAAATAGTACAATGGTTTCCGGATGATAACTCAAGAACCCATACGCCTAGGATCATGAAACTTCATGGGTAGATTGATCATGACTCGCAGATGACCCCTATTGATTTTGAGGTCACTAGGTCAAAGGTCAAGGTCACGGTGACCCGAAATAGTAAAATGGTTTTTGGATGATAACTCAAGAACGCATACGCCTAGGATCATGAAACTTCATAGGTAGATTGATCATGACTTGCAGATGACCCCTATTGATTTTGAGGTCACAAGGTCAAAGGTCAAGGTCACGGTGACCCGAAATAGTAAAATGATTTTTGGATGATAACTCAAGAACGCTTTTGCCTAGGATCATGACACTTCATAGGTACATTGATCGTGACCCGCAGATGACCCCTATTGATTTTCAGGTCACTAGGTCAAAGGTCAAGGTCACAGTGACAAAAATCGTATTCACACAATGGCTGCCACTACAACGGACAGCCCGTATGGGGGGCATGCATGTTTTACAAACAGCCCTTGTTTCAATTTGAAACACTGAAAACACTGAATATGTCTTAATAAAAACACATTTTGTCTTGTGGCACTTCAATGAGTATAATAATGATGAGTTAAATATACATAACTTTATGTTATTCACATGTATTCTAGTAATGACATTACTAAAGAGTGGTAATATCATTATAATGAATAAATGCACAATTTGTTGTTCAATGTGGTTTGCATTATTTCCCAAACACACAGTAGATAGATACATATTTATTTATATATTTTTATTTTAATAATAATCAATATAGTATTGCCTCTAGAAAAGTAACATGTAAATTGATGTAACATATGCATTGTTATTGTTTGTGCCTAAATATTTTTTTTTGTTAAAATGCCCCTTTTAATTTGTATTCTAATTAATATCGTTTTGGGTTACACAGTTGGTAATTGGTCAGTTGATTACTATTCAATCACTTACTGTCTCCCATGTGGTTGTATTTCAGACTATGCGTACAAGTAACTCCATTACCTCAGGCTGCCGGAGGGAAGTCAACCAACTTCAAGAACCTGTCTGTCAGCACGGAAAATACTCTTTCACAACTGAAACAATGTCAGACGTATCAGGAGGACAGAATCAAGTCTCTTAAGGTTTCATACAAAGAACATGAGAGGCTTATTGTGGATGGTTTGCGTGTGAATATAGTATCATATTTACGCGAATGTGAAACCAGCACAGTTTACCCAATCAGTGAAATGCGTGAGGAAATCAAATATTTATTAGCAGATTTTGAGAAAAGCACTATTAAGGAGAAGAAAGAAGAGCTAAACCTGAAACAAGCTCCTCTCAAGGTTTTGAGAAACAGCTGCATTAGACTTCACTATGAAATGTTCCATCTCCATGTAGCCATACCGAAAGTACTGGGTAAAGAACTCTCTTTTATTGCCAGTAAAAAATGTCTGGAAAATATACAACAATCTGATATATTTATAAAAGAGAACTTTTCAAACCATGTATTCACTGTGAATGGGCAGTCTGTGCACAATGTGAGTATGCCAAGTGATTCATACGAATGCCGGATCACAGCAGTATGTGCTCTCCCAAATGGACAGGTACTGGTTGCAGACAGATCAAATAAAAAAGTCAAGCTTCTGAGCCAGCAGTACCATGTGGTGAGCCACTTGGATGTGAGGGATGAGCCACTGGACATGTGTCTTATCACACCCACTGAGGTTGCAGTGGCTGTGCATGATGAGGTCCAGTTTATCACAGTAAGCCAGAGCCAGCTTGCCAAAAGCAGGAAGCTTAAGTTACAACATGAATGTACAGGTATTGCCCACAATCAGGGTGACCTATATATCTGCTCTGGTACTGCTCTGTACAAGTTCACATTGAGTGGCAAACTGGTCTCCTGGCTCTATGGAGATACATCAGCTGATTTAACAGGTAAGAATCATGGTGGATTCATCCTAATAACATTTGTGATATGTACAGAGATTTTCTAGCTATTTTAGGAAAAAATAGAAGAAGAGGGGGTATATTGCTTTGCACATGTCAGTCTGTCGGTCGGTCTGTCGGTCAGTCCACCAGGTGGTTTCCGGATTGATCATGACTGACAGATAATTCCTATTGATTTTCAGGTCACTAGGCAAAGGTTAAGGTCACAGTGACCCGAAATAGTAAAATGGTTTCCGGATGATTACTCAAGAACGCTTATGCCTATGATCATGAAACTTCGTAGGTAGATTGATAATGGCTGGCAGATGACCCCAATTGATTTTCAGGTCATTAGGTCAAAGGTCAAGGTCACGGTGACCCGAAATAGTAAAATGGTTTCCGGATAATAACTCAAGAACGCTTATGCTTAGGATCATGAAAAATGATAGGTTACGATTGATCATGAAACGCAGTTGACCCCTATTGATTTTCAGGTCACTAGGTCAAAGGTCAAGGTCACGGTGACCTGAAATAGTAAAATGGTTACCGGATGATCATTCAAGAATGCTAATGGCTATGATCATAAAACTTCATAGGTACATTGATCATGATGCGCAGATGACCAATATTGCTTTTGAGGTCACTAGGTCAAAGGTCAAGGTCATGGTGACCCGAAATAGTAAGATAGTTTCCGGATGATAACTCAAGAACGCTTATTCCTATGATCATGAAACTTGATAGGTACATTGATCATGACTCGCAGATGACCTCTATCGATTTTGAGGTCACTAGGTCAAAGGTCAAGTTCAAGGTGACCCGAAATAGTAAAATGGTTTCCGGATAATAACTGAAGAACGCTTATTCCTAGGATCATGAAACTTGATAGTATGATTGATTATGACTTGCAGATGACCCCTATAGATTTTCAGGTCACTAGGTCAAAGGTCAAGTTCTTGGTGACCCAAAATAAATGGTTTCCGGATGATAACTGAAGAACGCTTATGTCTAGGATCATGAAACTTCATAGGTACATTGATCATGACTGGCAGATGACCCCTATTAATTTTCAGGTCACTAGGTCAAAGTACAAGGTCACAGTGACAAAAAACATATTCACACTATGGATGTCACTACGACGTAGAGCCCATATGGGGGCATGCATGTTTTACAAACAGCCCTTGTTACATTCACCTCTGTCGTGGGCTCACAGACTACTTTCTACAGCATGTGACTTTTAGTCACATGATCATAGTGGCATATTCAAAATGACTGCGCCAATCGGCTTTGCTTTATCTGATAGTATTTGACGTTTACAACTGGGCGTGAGCTATTAAATTTTATTTCATGCACATATTTAACTAAATGAACATATTGCAATATTAACAATGAGTCAAAGCTGTATATCTGTATTAGAAAATAATATAAAATTATACAGAAGCATCAATAATTAGTTGCTGCTTTGACTAGATTTTGAGTGAAAGAGAAATGTTGAATATAAATATTGACCAAAGTAAACAGTCTGTTAATGATTTACCAATGCAATGCCAGTTTGGTACACATAGACCCTGAAGATGTTTACTCAAACTAATTCTATGGTAAAATACACATCTTAAAATAAATTGCAGGCCAACATCAGTACAGTTGTTTTGTTATTGTTGTTTTAACAATATACATTTCATTGTCGCATGCTTATCCTGAAAGGGGACAACTGGAAGCATCTATCATACACTTACAAGTTCATCCAGGAATAATGTTTAAAAAATACAAAATTTTATAAGAGAAATATGACAATCTGTCAAAAAAGTACAGAATCAAAACTGCACAGAATCAAATTAAGCTGCTATAACATACATTCATTTCTTTACATGATCTTTTAAATAAATAATAAATTGCAATACTGGTAATACTTATGCCTTTTCTCCGGCTCTTTAAGCACCTTACTGCCTGAATCTAAGTTAATTTATTACTTTATCTCACCAATTTGTGTTGCTGTAATTCTTCAATATCATGAAAGACATTAAAGGTTCATCATGTTTTTAAAGGCTGATTAGTTTAAATATATATTTGTTCAATTATTGCACTTTCTTAAGTACAATAACATTTGGTTAAGTGCCTAACATTAAATAAATTCAAAGGAGTAACCCAGTACCCTGTAAATCACACATATTTTCCCCTGTGCAAATTTCTGGAGAAAGACCTGCATTGCTGATACAGTAGTGCATGTCCTTGTTTTGTTCAATGTCAATATCATTATTCAGGATATTCAGAAGGTTCAGCAATGCATCAAAGTACACACATTTAAACAAACTTGATTACATATAACAGGATTTTTTAGGTATTCTTCGCAAGTGTAGAGGATGAGTTTAATAATAGAAAGCAATAGGAGAAAAAGGGATGATGGGGTGTAAATTTGAATGTCCTTAATTAATACTTTTTATGCCCCCGGATCGAATGATCTGGGGTATATTGCTTTTGGCCTGTCTGTCTGTCTTTCTGTCTGTCATTCTGTCCCAAAACTTTAACCTTACAGTTAAGTTTTGTAATAACTTTTGAAATATTGAACATAGCAACTTGATATTTGGCATGTATGTGTATCTCATGGAGCTGCACATTTTGAGTGGTGAAAGGTCAAGGTCATCCTTCAAGGTCAAAGGTCAAATATTTCAAACTTTTATATAGTAAAATTTTGCAATAACTTTTGAACTATTGAACATAGCAACTTGATATTTGGCGTGCATGTGTATCTCATGGAGCTGCACATTTTGAGTGGTGAAATGTCAAGGTCATCATTCAAGGTCAAAGGTAAAAATTTTAAAACATTACATAGTAAAGTTTTGCAATAACTTTTGAAATATTGAACATAGCAACTTGATATTTGGCATGCACGTGTATCTCATTGAGCTGCACATTTTGAGTGGTAAAAGGTCATGGTCAAGGTCATCCTTCAAGGTCAAAGGTCAAAAATTTAAAACTTTACATAGTAAAGTTTTGCAATAACTTTTGAAATATTGAACATAGCAACTTGGTATTTGGCATGCATGTGTATCTCATGGAGCTGCACATTTTGAGTGGTGAAAGGTCAAGGTCATTCTTCAAGGTCAAAGGTCAAAAATTTAAAACTTTAATATAGTAAAGTTTTGCAATAACTTTTGAAATATTGAACAAAGCAACTTGATATTTGGCATGCATGTGTATCTCATGGAGCTGCACATTTTGAGTGGTAAAAGGTCATGGTCAAGGTCATCCTTCAAGGTCAAAGGTCAAAAATTTAAAACTTTACATAGTAAAGTTTTGCAATAACTTTTGAAATATTGAACATAGCAACTTGGTATTTGGCATGCATGTGTATCTCATGGAGCTGCACATTTTGAGTGGTGAAAGGTCAAGGTCATTCTTCAAGGTCAAAGGTCAAAAATTTAAAACTTTAATATAGTAAAGTTTTGCAATAACTTTTGAAATATTGAACAAAGCAACTTGATATTTGGCATGCATGTGTATCTCATGGAGCTGCACATTTTGAGTGGTGAAAGGTCAAGGTCATCCTTTAAGGTCAAAGGTAAAAAATTTCAAACTTTAAGATAGTTATTTTTGCAATAACTTTTTCAATATTGAACATAGCAACTTCATATTTGGCATGCATGTGTATCTCATGGTGTTGCACATTTTGAGTGATGAAAGGTCAAGGTCATCCTTCAAGGTCAAAGGTAAAAAAATAACTTTTTCACTATTGAAGATAGCAACTTGATATATGGCATGCATGTGTATCTCATGGAGCTGCACATTGAGTGATGAAAGGTCAAGGTCATCCTTCAAGGTCAAATGTCAAATTTATGGCGTCTGTCCGTCTGAAAACTTTTCCATTGGTCATAACTTTTTCAATATTGAAGATAGCAACTTGATATTTGGCATGCATGTGTATCTCATGGAGCTGAACATTTTGAGTGGTGAAAGGTGAAGGTGAAGGTCATCCTTTAAGGTAAAATGTCAAATATATGGCGTCTGTCCGTTCGAAAACTTTAACATCGGTCATAATTTTTTTAATATTGAAGATAGCATTGATATTTTGCATGCATGTGTATCTCATGAAGCTGCACATTTTGAGTAGTGGAAGTTCAAGGTCAAGGTCATCCTTCAAGGTAAAAAAAACAAAACAAAAATCAAAGGGGCATTCTCATGAAACTGCACATTTTGAGTGATGGAAGTTAAAGGTCAAGGTCATCCTTCAAGGTCAAGGTTATCCTTCAAGGTCAAACAAAAATTCAAAGCTGCGTTATCATGAAGCTGCACATTTTGAGTGGTGGAAGTTCAAGGCCAAGGTCATCCTTCACGGTCAAGGTCATCCTTCAAGGTCAAATGTCATTTTTTTTTATTCAAAGCAGCGTTATCATGAAGCTGCACATTTTGAGTGGTGGAAGTTCAAGGTCAAGGTCATCCTTCAAGGTCATTCTTCGAGGTCAAAGGTAAAAAGATTATTTCAAAGCGGCGTTCTCATGAAGCTGCACTTTTTGAGTGGTGGAAGTTTCAAGGTCAAGGTCATCCTTCAAGGTCAAAGGTAAATTTTTATTTTTTTTAATTCAAAGCGGTGCACTAGGGGGCATTGTGTTTCTGATGAACACATCTCTTGTTTCTTTCATACACTTGCATACTTTTCCATAAATAATAAATGATTAAAATAAAAAGGAAAACAAAACTTGACTTTTAATGTTTAATCCCTCATGTTCAGGTTTATTTATTTTTCAACATACAGTACCATACAAATAGCATATTTTTGAGTCTCTTTTCAATCTAAACAACAATAAATATACATGCACATGCAAGCACTTCAAGATAAAAATATTCTAGCATTAAAATTTGATCTAACCATTTTATCTATATGAATGCTATTCATAATCATGAATTCTATTATTATGAATGGGTACATAATATTGCACTGATAAATGTAAACATTGATTGGAGTGAAGTTTATTCATTAAACAATAACTGTGATAATTTACTAATTACTATTATATTGTAATAATTACAATTAACTTATTAAGATAATAAATGTTTATAGTATTTTTGTTTAAAAAATATATTATTTATATTGTGAATAATTTGTATATGGGGCCTATTGTATCGTTGAGTGACCCGAATCGACGCTGCCCTAATTCGACGCATTATTGTTTTGCCTCTGTTTGATACATAAGCGACATCCGTTGACGTCATACAATAGCACATGGTAATCTACGCACAATTTACTATAGTTATTGTTTATTATGTGGAAAATAGCGGGATAAAAGGTAAGATATGGTTGATCGGTTTGCAATTGATGGATTTTTATGTATTTTACTTAATGCAAAACTTTTGAACACTTTACACCCAATTGTCTTTGTTAATAAGACCGTGGAATAATGCATCGGTTTCGTCTGCAAAAGTTCACTATTTCATTCATAAGTCACGTGACTGCCATTTGACAAAACATCGTATAAATAGATTTATTTTCACTATGAAAAAGGTGTACGCGTAAACTTTGATTTGAAGTCCGGATATGTTTTTGGTTATGCTGTAATGCAATTTTAACTATATGTAGCAAGTGTTTATGTTGGTAATTGCATATTATGTTTGTTACTTACTTTCATTTAATTAATTATATGTGCAGGTTCCACAAAAGAAGTACAGGTTATATTCACATATTTTCCATGAACACAGCTTATGACAGGGTTGCTGACACAGACCCCTACTAAAATCACTGCCAGACAGTATGACATAACACAATTAAAAATCTTAATTGATTTAATTAATTTCAGTTTCATATTACTTTTACAGCAATTACAAATTTAAGTACAACAACCATGAGTTAATATTTTATGCATTCAGTCTCCACAGGAGTGATTTTTACATTGAAATCATGTAACCAATCAGATGCGTCGTTTTAGGGCACTCTCAACAGATATGGCCGCCGTTACATAGACTTGGATCATTTCGTTTTTCAACGAATTTTTGTTCATAACACAATCAATTGAATTTAAAATGTGTAAATAAAAGGTACATGTGTAATGAAATAACAAAAATTATTACATAAATCCCTATATTGAGCAACAAAACTTCAACAAACTGCTTGTATGCGTCGAAATTGGGCACTCGAGGATACCACAAGCTGTTTCAGAATATGCTTGGAATTATAAAACTTTAAACAAATTTCATGATACATGTACATTACATTAAGAATGGTTCTAAATGTAATCTTAGTCATGTATCAAAATTAAAGATAGCACATATATCCTAGTAAACCTGTTTAAAGGAAAGTGTAAGAAAATTTGACCTCTTTTCAAATGGGTTGACTGGAAAGTATTCTCTCTTGAAAAGCAAGGGCAGGAATTAAGAATTCAGCAACGTTAAGCATTTCATTTATCATAATTTATTATATCTGTAAGTGGCAATAAAGACCTAGAACTGCAGTTTATACATTTATAGTTTTAAGCATTATAACAAAGAAACAATCATCTACTATTCTACATGTACATGTAGGTTACGGTAGTCAATTTACTCATAACTTGATATAAAGGTCCAATAGTATGATCGCACAATGGTGGCAGTTCCAAATTAGCAGGTTACAGGTAACCATAAATAGTGATCAAGAAATTAACTACATGTTTATTAATTGTACACATGTAAACAGCATAATCCTAGACACTGGCCCTGATAGCCAGGGGTAAAAGATTCGAGTTCCGGATTGGCTGTACAGTTGTCCCATCCTGCAACATTTGGTGCCCAATGTGGGACCATGGCATAATCTATTCTCAACAAAACCTGTTCATGGTTTGAATGGATCCAGTTTACAATGATCCCGTGACTCGAATTCTCGAAAAAATTCCAGCTTGGCAGAAGAAAATGTTAGTGCACGAACTTAGTGATTGTCACTAAACAGAAGATGTTTTTTGGCATATCATTAGCTCAATCAGAAAAGCAAGGGGTCCCTGGTTAAAATCCCGGACTGGCTGCACAATTTTCTCATCCTGTTTCATCAAAACATAAAATACCATAGTATATTTACAATGCCCAGTATGTATTATGCTTGAGCATTAATTATGTGTATAATTTTTACCACAGGAGTTTGAAATTCTATACATGAAGCTAATCTTGTGGCAAAATAATAAAAATAGACCCCTATATAGTAAGTCTATATACTATATTAGTATATAGGGGTCTAGTTTTTATTATTTAGCCATTAGATTATTAGCTTCATGGATAGAATTTCAAACTCCTGTGATTTTTACTGAAAAAGCATTAAAAGCAAAATATTGAACAAGCACAGAAGTAACATTTCTAAAGTAATTAATAGTGCTTGGTAAGTATTAAAGGGGCCTTTTCACAGATTTTGGCATGTTTTGAAGTTTGTCAATTAAAGCTTTATATTGATAAATGTAAACATATTGGATCTAAAAAGCTCCAGTAAAAAATTTAGAATAATATAAAAAGGGAAAAAAAGGTAGCCCGCAGCAGGGCTCGAACCAGTGACCCCGGAGTCCTGGAGTAAAAAATAAAATGGTGTAAACTTTTGCACATATTATTTTGTTCCTCTCTTATTCACAGTTTAAGTTCAAATGAAAATTTCTATGGAATGTGTTGTCTGTATTATTTTAAGGAGAAACAGCAATAACATGTTTTGGATATATAATAAACAGAGAGAGCTATATAAAAGTGAAGATAATAATAACCCTTGGAACAAATACATAGAGCCAATTGAGCACATTTTATCAACAGAGCCTGCCCGTCTGTAGATCTGCCGTGGAATCATATGGAATTCTATGGAAATCGTTAGATGGAATTCCGTGGAGTATTGGCACTAACTTTCCATCCGATTCCATGCAATCAATGGAAAAGTGAAACAAAAACAGAAGGGGGACTTGATATGGGATGGAATTCCATAAAATGCCACGGAATTCCATAGAATTCCGTGGCATTCCATATTATGCCGTGGAATTCCATAGAATGCCGTGGAATTCCATAGAATGCGGTGAAATTCCATGGAATGCCATGGAATTCCATGGAATGCCGTGGAATTCCATGGAACGCCGTGGAATTCCATGGAACGCCGTGGAATTCCATAGAATGCCGTGGAATTCCATAGAATGCCGTGGAATTCCGTGAAAAGCTATGGAATTTAATAAAAAGCTGGAATAAAATAGAAAAAAAAACAACAGATTATAGATCAAAGGCATTTTATTTATTTTGAAAAACAAATGTGAATGTAACTAAAGGTTTCATCATAGAAGTTAAACAAGAACAAGATCTGGCATCAATCATTAACCACACACATGCAGTCACAGTACATATTCAAAAATGAGTGGTTTTACATTTTCATAAAGTACCAACTCTCTTAACCACAGGCATGCATGCACACATTCAAAAACACATCCATAAACATGCCCGCATATACAGGTGAGAACAGAAAAACTTATAAAAGGCACAATATAAAACATAGAAGTAGAATTTTACATTTCTCTTATGACAAGTATACTTCCTTTCTCACATATGTTCATAAACACACACAATTACATGCACACACACATCACGCACAATTGTTATAGAGTTTTTTCTCATAAATTTTAACGTTCAACAACTGTTCCTTATTAATTCTAGAACACTTTCAGTATGATAACAGAAGTACAGTTCTAGTTGATGTGTTCCAGTACAATTCTAGAAAAGGTCCGAAGGTTAACTTCAAATATTTAAGTCTGAAACCAACTTTTTAGAAAACAAATTCCCATGCAGACAGCCAGTATTCAAGTACTGAGCATAGTTAATAATAATACATAACAAATTAACAACTGTTGTAAATTTGTTATTTATTATACTATGCTCAGTACTGTTGAACACGGACTTAATTCAATTATCCAAGTTTCAAATTCCTAAATTAAAAAAAACAACAAATAAATTAAGACAAAAAACAAACACAAAATACTATTCACAAAGAAGTAACCAAAATAAAACATGTCACCAGCCACAGACTGCCAGGCTTAACACAGAGGCTAGTTTTTAAAAATGTTTGTCCAAGTCTTCCACTGCCATTTTCCTTTTCTTCTGAGAATATTGAACACCAGTCACTGCCTCCGGGTCCTTTTTGGTATGAGATACATTGTATACTGCTCACATGTGCTCTACAGAATAAAAAATCATAAAAATGTCTAAAGCAAAGAGTTATTTACATTCAAACTATAACAAGAGATTGCAAAGCAATATGGTCCCCTACCTGTTAAACTTCACTATTTTAAGTTTGTTAAAAATATTTGTTGCCATAGCAACCAGAATTCTTGCATTATAAACAACATGAAATGACGTGCAAAATGTCCTTATTGTCATCTGTTCATGTTTCAAGTTTCATGAAAAAATACTTAGAACTTTTAAAGTTATCCCAGGATCCAGAAAAGTGTAACTGACTTAGACCAATATATTGAATTCCAAAAAGACAAAATACTTTCAGGTGGTTAACATTAAATAACTTATCTAGCCCAGGGCATGACAATATTTACCATGAAGTTGTGGCCCTGTAAGTCCTCTAGGTAAATGCGCTTAAAGAGCCGCTTTGCTGTTGGATTATTTCCCTGCCAAACTCTGCAGTATCTTCCATCAACTGGTCAATGGTAATTAAAGCACATAATGAAAATGTATAGGGAACGTAATTCATGAATTGTTTTAAATATTAAGTTGTTAAATGGTCTTTAGAAAGAGAACTAAAAACAAAGTGAATACATCGCAAAGCACTAAGCATAACTTAATTTGTTGGTATGATTAGTACAAATTTATTATTGCTATAATTAGAATGATGTGTAATTCTATTGGTATGAAAATGCACACTCAGATACCTAAAACCCAATTCCATTGGTTTAATTTTTTATTTACAAGCAAATACGTTGAATTGATATCCCCCGCCAACATGCTTCTGGACACATAAGTATTATATTTGACACTTAAACAAGCATTTTTTAAAGATACAAAGGGCCATAACCCCGTTTTTAACAGATGGGGTACAATTCCATTAGGCGTGCATCATCCTCTTATCCATATACATACTCATACCAAGTTTCAGTGAAATCTGCCAAAGCACTTCCAAGATATGGCTACGGACGGATGGAAAGACGGACAGACGGAAGGATGGAAGGACGGACAGACAACGCCAAAACAATATCCCTCCGCCTATGGCGGGGGATAATAATAAACATTAACACCATTAATGAGCATTGAGTGCTCAACATGCACAGTAAAAAACTTCCTTAGCCTGCAGTTCCATAACCTTGCATGAAAAAATTCCTATACTACATTCAACGTTATTAATTTCTCCTTATAGGTCTTATTACTTCCTTTTTCAACCTGCAAACTCCACTAAGTAAAAATTTGGGTGACAGCTGCTTTTAAACTAATATTTGCCATACTAAAACCTCAAATATCACATAAAAAGGTCTACAATAATGTCATAAGAAGATTAAATTTAAAGGAATATTTAGAAATAATAAAAATCACAAACCTTCAGTTGTTGTTCTATTCCTAGACAGACTGCTCAAACACTGTATGCATCACTCTTTAGCAATATTTTATGTCTCTTTCCAAATGATATAAACACATAAGTATTTTAAGAAAGTGTTTTTAATGGAAAAACTAATGAACTCTTCTGTTTGTTATATGTCTTTAACTTTATTTTAACAAGTTAAACCAGTACATTGTCCACCATGTTTCATGTTTCAATCTAACAGGTAAACTTTCTGTATTTGAATTCAGCCAATCAGAAAAGGCTGTTATATCTTATAACCAATAGATTTGCAGCAAACATACCCAACATCTGATGTACAACACATGCTTGGCTTATCAGATAGATTGTTATTTGACAACCTGGACTGGCTGAGTTTGATATTGAGAAAAAACAGTGCATGAGTGTGTATACCACTTGGACAGGGTTAAGGAATTTAAACTTGTAGAAATTGCTTTGAAAGTAACAACTACTCCTACTTCTGCAGAACTACTACTTTAATTACTACAGCATCAACAACACCACCAACAACATCAACAGCAACAATAACAGCAGCAACAGCAACATTAACAACAACAACAGCAGCAACAACAACACAGCAGCAACAGCAGCAGCAACAACTGCTACTACAGCAACAACTGCTACTACTGCTACTTCTATTGCTACTACTATTGCTACAGAAACTGTTAATGCTACTTCTTCTACTACTACTACTACCACCACAACCTCTACTGATATAAAAAAACACTACTGCTACTACATCAATTACTACAACAACAACACCTACTACAACAACAACAACTACTACTACTAATACAGCTACTACATCTACAACTACTACTACTACTGCTGCTGCTGCTGTCGCTACTATGAAGTCTATTTGGCTATTTGTAAGTGTAAGGTGTTCTATATGTGTTCTTATTCCTCATAAGAACTTTTGTAGAACTTACTGGTTCTTAAAGCATTCTAGATGTGTTTTAGAACTACAATTTAAAAAATTTTAGAAATGTTTGACCATATTTTGTCCTTGAAATGTTCTAAAAAGGTTCTTGAAATTATTGAAACAGTTACAGTCCTAAACCATTTTCCACAAATGTTCTGGATTTATTCTAAAAAAACTGTTTTGGAACAATTCCAGAACATACGTTTTAGAACACAAATATGGAACAGTTCCAGAACTGTTCCAATTTCTAGAACAAATTTATAATTATCTTTATTGCATTTTCTTTTAACCCTTTGCATGCTGGGTAATTTGTCGTCTGCTAAAATGTCGTCTGCTGAATTTCTAAAATTAGCATTTTCTTTGATTTTTTTCAAAGAATACTATCAGAATAGCAAACAGTTTGGATCCTGATGAGACGCCACGTTCTGTGGCGTCTCATCTGGATCCAAACTGTTTGCAAAGGCCTTCAAAATTCGGTTCCCGCACTGAAAGGGTTAAATACAAAATACATGATGCAAATAAATTCATACATGTATTAAACTTAAAATACATTTCAGACAACCAGCGAAAATTTTCTAAGTTATTTTCCATTGATTTCCATCCAAGAAAATGTATAAGTTATTTTCCATAACGATTTCCGTTGAAAAAAATGGCTAAGTCCAACTTTCCATGGTGTTTTCCATACATTCCGTGGAAATGCATGGAATTTTAGTCGAGATTCCGTGGAATTCCATAACAGCTTCAGATGGAAAATTGGCAAGTGGATGGAATTCCATCAAATTCCATGGATTTCCATCGATTTCCGTAGAATTCCATAATATTTTCTATGGAATTCCATAGAAAAATGCTAATGACTATGGCAGATCTACAGACGGGTGAGGTGTGATAAATTTACTTGCATTCCCTGCAGAACAAATCCTGCAGTATGAAAACATTATGTACAGTTGATAGAACATCATATTTCGGCTAAATAATAACTCATTTTTGAAAAATACATTAAGATGTATTTCTGATTTACAAAACTGATCAAATAATTAGAAATAAATTCCATTTGCTTTTTCATTACATTTTGAAAGTCAAAACTTTGGTTTCTTCTGTAGAAATTCAATTAAATGAACTGATCCAAACTGACGTAACTTGGTCAAAAGGTACCCGGAAAATGGTTAAAATGTTGATATAAAAATAGTTATAGAGTTTAATATATGGAAAAAATGTTTTGTTTTAAGTTAATGTAGAATAATAAGCATGTTAATTTGCTAAGAAATATAATTAAAACTTTCTTGTGACTTTGACGGCCATACGGACATCCGGACCCAATCTAATTTTCTTCAGAAGCTGTGTTGAATACTTTTTTTCTAAATAAAGAATATATATGGGTGGTTGGAGAATGGGATTATTGATGCAAGTACCTGTGGTTCATTCCTCATGTTCATTATAAAGAAACATGAAGTAGTACTTCTTGGACATTTTCAGGATGTTGATTTTTATCTATAAAAATATATCAGGATCTACATTTTAATAAATACGCACATTAATTAAACCTACCCAAATCGTTTAAACACACCGAAAGTAATTGATGGTGACACCTCTGCAAGAACTCTAATTATTTTTAATTTCGTATCACATAATATGGGCATGATGTCAACAATGGTGTTCTGAAGATTAACTTTTCTAATTGAAATTGTTTCTGCTCCGTTTTTAATTCATGTGATTTTACAATATGCTACATTCGTCTCGTTGTTGTTAATGTCCGTCATTTCGGAAATGTAATATAAAAATCATTTGTTAAATACTCACCTATTGGCTAATAGCGTGTGGTATTGGCTGCAATAGCCAATGAAAATCGCTGACGCTTTACAAGTCGACTTGGCACAACGAAACAACCCGTATTATAAACACATTTTGAACAACACTTTCGGCAATCTCCGCAAATTCTAGTTTTGGATAAAATACCAGGTCGGCGGGTGAAATATAAATTAAAAAAAACGAAAGTGACTTTTATTTTTATTTCTATTTGTCGAAAAATAGGGTCGGGCGCTCCCGTAAAACAAATAATTAAAAAAAATGCTAGAAGCACATAGTAGTATATATATATATAAATATATATATATATATATATATATATATATATATATATATATATATATATATATATATATATATATATATATATATATATTTATGAGGTAGAGCAATAACCAAGACCAGCCTAGCCAAATAAGCAACACAAAGCAAAAGATAAAGCAAAATGATAAGCACCTAATAGTAATAAATAATAACTGAGACATTTGCGCTAATCTAAACCGTAAGCTTACAAATTAATGAAGACAATTAAAGACATAAAATAAGCATGGCAAAGTGGTTATTAAGCACATGGTAGTATACAAATATATGACAGAGCAATAACCAAGACCAGCCTAGCCAAATAAGCAGATTAAAAAACAAAACAAAAACATTGATCATTATCTTCATACAATGATACACTATTAATTATCAAAAATAAATATTATCTATCTATCCAAATTGCAAACTTACGATATGTTCCCATAATTAGCTATTTCATTTGATTACAAATTTAACATAAACATACACAAAACTTTCAATGTGTTTGCAGATTAACACTTGCTTTTCATCACCATTTTGGCCTTTGTTTACATTTTAGCGGAGTGATGTCATCTGCGTAAATGGGCATGAAAGATGTTCTCATAATTGTTTTTAAATATCTCAATAAATTAACAATATATGCAGTTTTTAAAGGTAATTACTTAAAATATTATGCTTGGTGTCCTAGATATTTCCATGAAAGAGCGTAAAATTACATTGATGTGTTTCGCCAAGATTTCTGGAATTGAGCCCGCTATAGAGATGTTGTATGTTGAGGCACAAACAACAACTCTGCTAGGAGAATGTCTTTCTAGATCAAATGTTTTGTGCCTCCCAAAAAGAGTTAATTTATTAAGTAAGTGCCTTATTCGTCTGCTTGCTAAGATTCTGATTTAATTTCCAGTCGGTTAATATTAATGCTTTTTACTGATAATGATTTAATCACGTGAAATTAAATTGCTTGGATTATGAATATTTTTGATGAGTGTCTCCTTAATTTTTGTTCTTCATATATATAGTAAAACCATCAATAGAGATACAATTAAAATTAGGAATAATTGTGGTAAAAGTGGAAAATTCTAAAAATGAGCAATATCTCTGTATCCCATAATTTTTAGAAATGTCTGCAAAATTATGTAATTAGATATACCTGGTATGCTCATTTATAATGAACCAAGAAAGTTTCCAACAGTTTTTTTTACAGATACCTGAAGTGTTTCATTTTGACATCAAAGAAATACATTTATAAATTCATATGGGTACAGTAACAATAAAAACTATTTTCATATTATTCTTCAAGTCTTTGTTGGTTCATTATACAAACACATGGCCAATTGTTTAGTTTTAATCAATTGGGAAATAAATATGGACTGTTGTGATAAATATATCAATCTATACTTATATGGCCTGTGATATATGTGATTTAAAAGTATATGTTACTGTCACATGTGACTGTACATAGCACTCAAAGAACAACAATACAATGAAAAGATACAACTCATTAAAAATTAACAAATGTTTTATTTATCAATACAGTACTTGCAATGAAGAGGGTTTTTTTTTCATTTTGTTGAATCACAATTCAAATAATTTGTTTATTTATTTTATGTCATTGAAACTCATCAACAGGTCAACTTTTTTTACGCCCTTCTCAATCTTAACAGTTTTCAGTTTTTCAGAACATAACTCGTAGGCACCAAATTCAATCGATGTCAAAAACAAAGAATTAAAAAAAAACGAAAGTTGGCAAGCCAGTATAAAACATGATTTTATCGTCTGAGGCATTAACATATTTGATGGTTATTTCTGATTTTTGCCTCCATTGGTCAAAGGCTAGCGGGGCTTATATCATGGTCCTGTGTCCGTCATGCGTCCATCCGTGCGCTAACTTTTCCTTTAAGCATCTTATTCTCCTAAACAACTGGTCCAATTCTGATGAAATTTCTAAGGAATGTTCCTGAGGTAAACTTTTTTCAAATTTGTTCAAATTATGCCCCTGGGGTAAAATTTGACCCTGCCCCGGGGGTCACAAAATAAAAAAAAAATCTTATATAAGGCCTGTTTTGTAAAAACTTTCAAAATCTTCTCGTCCATAACTATTGGGCATAGGGCTATCAAATTAAGTATGTAAAGACATCTAATAGTCCTCTACCAAATTTGTTCAAATTATGCCCCTGGGGACAAATTTGACCCTTCCTCAGGGGTCACGACATTGAACATTTGCTTATATAGGGTCTCTTTTGTGAAAACTTTACAAATCTTCTCGTCCATAACCATTGGGCCTATAGGGCTACCAATTTCGGTATGTAGTAGCATCTTAAAGTACTCTACCAAGTTTGTTCAAATTATGCCCCTGGGTTCAAGTTTGACCCTGCTCCGAGGGTCACAAAATTGAACATATGCTTATATAAGGCCTATTGTGGGATTTTTTTTTAAATCTTCTTGTCCATAACCGTATGGCATAGGGCTACCAAATTTGGCATGTAGTGACATTTAATAGTTCTCTTCTTAGTTTGTTCAATATGCCCCTGGGTCAAATTTAAAACTGCCCGGGGGTCACAAAATTGAATATATGCTTATAAATGGCTTGTCCATAACCATTGGGCCTAGGGCTACCAAATTTGGTATGTAGTGACATCTTATAGTCCTCTACTAAGTGTGTTTATATTATGCCCCTGGGGTCAAATTTGACCCTGCCGTGGGGGTCACAAAATTGAACATACGCTTATATGGAGCCTATTTTGTGAAAACTTTAAAAATCTTCTTGTCCATAAACATCGGGCCTAGGGCTATCAAATTTGGTATGTAGTGACATCTTATAGTTGTCTACCAAGTTTGTTCAAATTTTATCCCTTGGGTCAAATTTGACCCTGCCTCGGGGTCACAAAGTTGAACACATGCTTACAGTACAGCCAAAGCGGAACAAACGTATTTCGCGATCCGCGGCGGCAAGGCGCAATGAGTCGATGCCGCGTCAGTCGTTGAAGCCGCGTCAGTATGCGGCGGCAAGTCGCAGTTCGCCGCGAAACTTCGCATCTGTCCGCCAAGGCATGCCGCGGTCCGCGACATGATGCCGAGTCGATGCGATCATGAAATATTTTTTTTTTTAATTATTAGTTACATGTAGTTAACAAATTTTGAAAGAACAATTATAATAATAATTAAAATCATAATAAATTTATTGTGCGCGGATTGTATTAGCATATACATGTAAGCATAGCTAATGTGTCTGGCCAATTATTAAGTTTGTTGCCCGCCCGTAGCGTATGTATTTCACACATAAACAAGGTCACGTAATTATGTTTTCGCACATACAAGTGGTCAAGGCTCCAGCATATGGTGGATTTATAAATTAATTGCATGTTGATTCCGCTATTATATTTTAGCTGAGAAAATTAGCAGTTTGAAGCCACATCAATAATCAAGACGGTGACGACGTATTTGTAGTTTTGTTAATTATCAGCTTATTATAACTATTGTTTGAATATGCGTATATAAACACGTTTTATTTTGTTCATATTATACAGTTAATATCGCTACTAATTACCTGATAATCCCGTATATTCCAGTTTTAAAGCAAATGCTGGTAAATATTTACGATACACAAACATTCTCAATATTTCCTTAAGTATCAAAAACATTTTGGCATTTGTTACTATTTATAGAGATGATGAAATAACGTCTAATCGGGGCGTTTTTTTCTCCACTGAACACGCGATTTACACCTGACGTGATGTTCATATATTTATACAACACAAAATACACCCAAACTTTCCAAACGACGTCCTACATGTCTGCATAATTTTCGCGCGCTTTTTATGAAACAAAGGATATTTTAGCACTGTTTATTTGACGCTAGAATTTGCCAAAGGACGCGTTAGCATTAAAATTCGGAAGTGTGTTTCGGATTACAAATTTTATAATGATAATTGAACGAAACATAAACAGTTGCGAGTAATTAATTCTACGCTACACATACATGTATGTACATGTAGGTGGATATCTTTTCACTCGATCCGCCGCGTACGTATGCGGCGGATTTACTCCGCGAAAGTACGCTAGGTTAATACAGACTCGGCGTCGTTGCGCGGATCGATGCCGAGTGCCACGGCGATACGCCGCGTGAACACACGATTCGGCCGCCGCGGACTAATAATCTGGCCGTGGCGTAGCCGCGGATTATGTTTGTGCCGCTTTGGCTGTACTGTATATAAGGTCTATTTTGTGAAAACTTAAAAAATCTTCTTGTCCATAACCATCCGGTCTAGGGCTGTCAAATTTGGTATGTACCCGTCTGTAGATCTGCCGTGGAATCATATGGAATTCTATGGAAATCAATAGATGGAATTCCGTGGAGTATTGGCACTAACTTTCCATCCGATTCCATGCAATCAATGGAAAAGTGAAAAAAAAACAGAAGGGGGACTTGATATGGGATGGAATTCCATAAAATGCCGTGGAATTCCATAGAATTCCGTGGCATTCCATATAATGCCGTGGAATTCCATAGAATGCCGTGGAATTCCATAGAATGCCGTGGAATTCCATAGAACGCCATGGAATTCCATAGAACGCCGTGGAATTCCATGGAACGCCGTGGAATTCCATGGAATGCTGTGGAATTCCATAGAATGCCGTGGAATTCCATAGAATGCCGTGGAATTCCGTGAAAAGCTATGGAATTTAATAAAAAGCTGGAATAAAATAGAAAAAAAAAAAGATTATAGATCAAAGGCATTTTATTGATTTTGAAAAACAAATGTGAATGTAACTAAAGGTTTCATCATAGAAGTTAAACAAGAACAAGATCTGGCATCAATCATTAACCACACACATGCAGTCACAGTACATATTAAAAATGAGTGGTTTTACATTTTCATAAAGTACCAACTCTCTTAACCACAGGCATGCATGCACACATTCAAAAACACATCCATAAACATGCCCGCATATACAGGTGAGAACAGAAAAACTTATAAAAGGCACAATATAAAACATAGAAGTAGAATTTTACATTTCTCTTATGACAAGTATACTTCCTTTCTCACATATGTTCATAAACACAATTACATGCACACACTCATCACGCACAATTGTTCTAGAGTTTTTTCTCATAAATTTTAATGTTCAACAACTGTTCCTTATTAATTCTAGAACACTTTCAGTACGATTACAGAAGTTCAGTTCTAGTTGATGTGTTCCAGTACAATTCTAGAAAAGTTCCGAAGGTTAACTTCAAATATTTAAGTCTGAAACCAACTTTCTAGAAAACAAATTCCCATGCAGACAGCCAGTATTCAAGTACTGAGCATAGTTAATAATAATACATAACAAATTAACAACTGTTGTAAATTTGTTATTAATTATACTATGCTCAGTACTGTTGAACACGGACTTAATTCAATTATCCAAGTTTCAAATTCCTAAATTTAAAAAAAACAACAAATAAATTAAGACAAAAAACAAACACAAAATACAATTCACAAAATAAATAACTGGTCTTTTTTATACAAGAAGTAACCAAAATAAAACATGTCACCAGCCACAGACTGCCAGGCTTAACACAGAGGCTAAAAATGTTTGTCCAAGTCTTCCACTGCCATTTTCCTTTTTTTCTGAGAATATTGAACACCAGTCACTGCCTCCGGGTCCTTTTTGGTATGAGGTACATTGTATACTGCTCACATGTGCTCTACAGAATAAAAAATCATAAAAATGTCTAAAGCAAAGAGTTCTTTACATTCAAACTGTAACAAGAGATTGCAAAGCAATATGGTCCCCTACCTGTTAAACTTCACTATTTTAAGTTTGTTAAATATATTTGTTGCCAAAGCAACCAGAATTCTTGCATTATAAACAACATGAAATGACGTGCAAAATGTCCTTATTGTCATCTGTTCATGTTTCAAGTTTCATGACAAAATACTTGTTAAATGGTCTTTAGAAAGAGAACTAAAAACGAAGTGAATACATCGCAAAGCACTAAGCATAACTTAATTTGTTGGTATGATTAGTACAAATTTATTATTGCTATAATTAGAATGATGTGTAATTCTATTGGTATGAAAATGCACACTTAGATACCTAAAAACCAATTCCATTGGTTTAATTGTTTATTTACAAGCAAATACATTGAATTGATATCCCCCGCCAACATGCTTCTGGACACATAAGTATTATATTTGACACTCAAACAAGCATTTTTTAAAGATACAAAGGGCCATAACCCCGTTTTTAACAGATGGTGTACAATTCCATTTGGCGTGCATCATCCTCTTATCCATATATATACTCGAACCAGGTTTCAATGAAATCCGCCAAAGCACTTCCAGGATATGGCCTTGGACACACAAAAAGCATTTTTTCAAGATACAAAGGGCCATAACTCTGTTATTAACTAATGGTGTACAATGCCATTTGGCATGCATCATCCTTTTATCCATATACATACTCATACAAAGTTTCAGTGAAATCTGCCAAAGCACTTCCAAGATATGACTACGGACGGATGGAAAGACGGACAGACGAAAGGATGGAAGGACGAACAGACAACGCCAAAATAATATCCCTCCGCCTATGGCCGGGGATAATAATAAACATTAACACCATTAATGAGCATTGAGTGCTCAACATGCACAGTAAAAAATTGCCTTAGCCTGCATTTCCATAACCTTGCATGATAAAATTCCGATACTACATTCAACGTTATTAATTTCTCCACATAGGTCTTATTACTTCCTTTTTCAACCTGCAAACTCCACTAAGTGAAAATTTGGGTGACAGCTGCTTTTAAACTAATATTTGCCATACTAAAACCTCAAATATCACATAAAAAGGTCTACAATAATGTCATAAGAAGATTGAATTTAAAGGAATATTTAGAAATAATAAAAACATAACAAACCTTCAGTTGTTGTTCTATTCCTAGACAGACTGCTCAAACACTGTATGCATCAATCTTTAGCAATATTTCATGTCACTTTCCAAATGATATAAATACATAAGTATTTTAAGAAAGTGTTTTTAATGGAAAAACTAATGACTCTTCTGTTTGTTAAATGTCTTTAACTTTATTTTAACAAGTTAAACCAGTACATTGTCCACCATGTTTCATGATTCAATCTAACAGGTAAACTTTCTGTATTTGAATTCAGCCAAATAGAAAAGGCTGTTATATCTTATAACCAATAGATTTGCAGCAAACATACCCAACATCTGATGTACAACACATGCTTGGCTTATCAGATAGATTGTTATTTGACAACCTGGACTGGCTGAGTTTGATATTGAGAAAAAACAGTGTGTATACCACTTGGACAGGGTTAAGGAATTTAAACTTGTAGAAATTGCTTTGAAAGTAACAACTACTCCTACTTCTGCAGAACTACTACTTTAATTACTACAGCATCAACAACACCACCACCAACAACAACAGCAACAATAACAGCAGCAACAGCAGCAACAACAGCAGCAGCAACAACAACAGCAGCAACAGCAGCAGCAACAACTGCTACTACAGCAACAACTGCTACTACTGCTACTTCTATTGCTACTACTATTGCTACAGAAAATGTTAATGCTACTACTTCTACTACTACTACTACCACCACAACCTCTACTGATATTAAAAACACTACTGCTACTACATCAATTACTACAACAACAACACATACTAGAACAACAACAACTACTACTACTAATACAGCTACTACAACTACTACTACTACTGCTGCTGATGCTGTCGCTACTATGAAGTCTATTTGGCTATTTGTAAGTGTAAGGTGTTCTATATGTGTTCCCCATAAGAACTTTTGTAGAACTTACTGGTTCTTAAAGCGTTCTAGATGTGTTCTAGAACTACATTTTAAAACATTTTTAGAAATTTTTGACCATATTTTGTCCTTGAAATGTTCTAAAAAGGTTCTTGAAATTATTGGAACAGTTTCAGTCCTAAGCCATTTTCCACAAATGTTCTGGATTTATTCTAAAAAAACTGTTTTGGAACAATTCCAGAACATACGTTTTAGAACACAAATATGGAACAGTTCCAGAACTGTTCCAATTTCTAGAACAAATTTATAATTATCTTTATTGCATTTTCTTTTAAATACAAAATACATGATGCAAATAAATTCATACATGTATTAAACTACAAATACATTTCAGACAACCAGCGAAAATTTTCTAAGTTATTTTCCATTGATTTCCATCCAAGAAAATGTATAAGTTATTTTCCATAACGATTTCCGTTGAAAAAAATGGCTAAGTCCAACTTTCCATGGTGTTTTCCATACATTCCGTGGAAATGCATGAAATTTTAGTCAAGATTCCGTGGAATTCCATAACAGCTTCAGATGGAAAATTGGCAAGTGGATGGAATTCCATCAAATTCCATGGATTTCCATCGATTTCCGTAGAATTCCATAATATTTTCTATGGAATTCCATAGAAAAGTGCTAATGACTATGGCAGATCTACAGACGGGTAGTGACATCTAAAAGTCCTCTTCCAAATCTGTTCAAATTTTATCCATGGGGTCAAATTTGATCCTGCCCCGGGGGTCACAAAATTGAACATATGCTTATATAATGCCTATTTTGTGAAAACTAAAAAAAAAATATTGTCCATAACAATTATGCCTAGGGCTACACAATTTGGTATGTAGTGACATTGTATAGTCCTTTATTTAGTTTGTTAAAATTATGCCCCAGGGGTCAAATTTGACCCTGCCCTTGGGGCCACAAAATCGATTATATGCTTATATAGTGCCTATTTTGTGAACACTTACAAAATCTTCCTGTCCTTTAACCATAAGGCTGTGGCACTTCTACCCTTATTTGAATATATTAGTGTTCAAAGGTTCGTTTAAGTCGCGTTGTGTAATTTTTTGTTTTTACTAAAATGTTCCAGGTTCGTTTAACTACTCATCAGTTTGCGAAAGAATGCAACAAGTGTTTTTATAGCATATATAGTCTTTTATTCTTGTTTAAAATGTTTGTATATGTTGTATTGTAAATGTATATTATTCTTATTTGTATTGTAAATGTATGTAATTCTTATAAAGAAATTGAACAAGATCAAAACAAGAAAGAAACAAGATACTCCAACACAAATATAATCCGTCAAGAAAGTAAATGTCCCTCTCTCCTGCACTTACCGTAAAGCTGAAAAATTATAATGTTTACAGTGTGCGAGTTGCTATCAATAATGGCTCGATTTAAAATACCCCTCTTTTATACTAATGCTTATGTAAATGCTTATACAAACGGTCATGTTCCAGAAAACGTGATCTCAGCAAGTAAACAAAACTTTCCATCACCCTGTCTAATTGGAGTATTTTATTCTAACTCCAGTAAACAAGCAGTTCGTGACCGTTTTAACATCGGTCTGACTGCCAAATAACCAAGGCTTAAGAGCATCCCTACATGTATGATAGTTCGAATTGAGTTCAGTCAGCTTACTAGGACAAAAGTGTTACAAGGCATGATAGGGCTACCAAATTGGGTATGTAGTGACATCTAATAGTTCTCTACCAAGTTTGTTCAAATTATGCCCCTTGGGTCAATTTTTACCATGCCCGGGGGGTCACAATACTGACCATACACTAATGGGGCTTTTTTTGCGAAAACTTTAAAAATCTTCTTGTCCATAACCATTGGGCCTAGGGCTACCAAATTTGGTATGTTACATATATAATAGACATATAAAAAACCTCTACCACATTTGTTCAAATAATGCCTCTGGGTCAACTTTAACCCTGCCCCGGGGATTCACAAAATTGAATAAATGCGTATAAAGCGCCTATTTTGTAAAATCTTTAAAAAAATCTTCTTGTCAAAAACCATTTGGACTATTGCTACCAAATTTGGTATGCAGTTACATCATTCTTATAGTCCTCTTATACCAAGTTTGTTCAAATTATGCCCTTTGGGTCAAATTTGACCCGCGGGTCACAAAATTGAACATTATATACGCTCAA
Organism: Dreissena polymorpha; assembly: GCF_020536995.1. NCBI lineage: Eukaryota > Metazoa > Mollusca > Bivalvia > Myida > Dreissenidae > Dreissena > Dreissena polymorpha. Next base: position 184,068,937 of record NC_068355.1, on the reverse strand, counting down.
ACTTGCTTATTTTGTGAAAAGTTTTAAAATATTCTTGTCCTAAACTATAGGACCTAGGGCTACCACATTTTGTATGTAGTGAGATATAGTAGTCCTCTACAACGTTTGCTCAAATTATGCCCCTGAGGTTAAATTTGACCCAGACCAGGGTGTCACAAAAGTGTACATGTGCTTAACTAGGGCCTATATTTAAGTATTTGCACATGCCAAGAATATTTGTTTCAGCCTTTTCTTCAGCAGTGGAGTGATACAGGGCTATCATGGCCCTCTTGTTTGTTATTTGTGGAGATTTCATGCTCGTCAGGAGATGCCTGCCCACCGACACTTTCAGAGCTGCCATCACCGACACTGGTGTCATCAGCATGTGACCTGGCATAAATGGAATACATAACTCTTATATGTATACACTGCAACTCCGTTACATCGCGATCCGTTATATCGCGCTGTTCATTATATCGCGAGTCGGCTATGGCTCCCAAAAATCCGACAAGAATGATCACAAAAACACATTTTTATACGCCCGTCTATGACGGGACGTATTATGGTATACCCCGCGTCCGTCTGTCCGTCTGTTAATGTCGTACGCTACGTCAAATATCCTTTGACAGATTTTCTTCAAATTTTAACACAATCTTAATATTGATAAACCCTGATCCCCTTTCGTTTTTGACGGAATTCTGATTTGTCGTTCCAGAGTTATGGGACTTTGTTCGTCAAAATTTCGTGATTTCATTGAATGTCCTACTGTAGCTCAAATATCCTTCGATGGATTTTTTTCAAATTTCAACACAATCTTAATATTGATAAACCCTGATCCCCTTTCGTTTTTGACGGAATTCTGAATTGTCGTTCCAGAGTTATGGGACTTTGTTCGTCAAAATTTCGTGATTTCATTGAATGTCCTACTGTAGCTCAAATATCCTTCGATGGATTTTTTTCAAATTTCAACACAATCTTAATATTGATAAACCCTGATCCCCTTTCGTTTTTGACGGAATTCTGAATTGTCGTTCCAGAGTTATGGGACTTTGTTCGTCAAAATTTCGTGATTTCATTGAATGTCCTACTGTAGCTCAAATATCCTTCGATGGATTTTTTTCAAATTTCAACACAATCTTAATATTGATAAACCCTGATCCCCTTTCGTTTTTGACGGAATTCTGAATTGTCGTTCCAGAGTTATGGGACTTTGTTCGTCAAAATTTCGTGATTTCATTGAATGTCCTACCGTAGCTCAAATATCCTTCGATGGATTTTTTTCAAATTTCAACACAATCTTAATATTGATAAACCCTGATCCCCTTTCGTTTTTGACGGAATTCTGAATTGTTGTTCCAGAGTTATGGGACTTTGTTGAATGTCAAGGAGACGGTGCTCCATGCTCATGTACTTATAAAATAAACCATGTATTCAAATACAAATAAACTGAAGTAAAAAAATGATTCAAAGGGTTATTTATTACCTTACTACTTCATTGGCGAACGACGGGCGTATCATGCGCTCATGGCGCAGCTCTTTATTTTTAAAATTCGTTGACAAGCTATAATCTGACAATATGCAAACTGCGATAACAACCGGTTCTGGCTAGTAATTGATCACCCGTTTTACGCGGCTTATACTTGACACGCAGTGAAGCGTGAAAACAGACCTTAAGTGACAGTGTTGCTTTAACACGGATTGAGTTGTTTGCAGCACTTGAGTTATTAGTGTCTCATTCTCGATAATAATGCAGTTTGTTGTTTTTGCTATTATATTTTAGCTGAGACATTTAGCAGTTTGAAGCCACATCAATAATAAACACTAAATTGTCGTTGTGTTAATTATCAGCTTATTATAACTATTGTTTGACTATGCGTATCTACAGGCGTTTCATTTTGTTTATATTATACAGTTGATATCGCTCATCATTACCCGATAATCCCGTATATTTCAGTTTTAAAGCAAACTCCGGTAAATATTTACGATAAAAGTGCTCAGTACACACACACATTTGCAATTATTCTTAATATCAAATACATTTTGGCATTTGTTACTATTTAAAGATGTGATGAAATAACGTCCAATCGGGGCGTTTTTTTCCCACTGAACACGCGTAAATCGCCTGACGTGATGTTCATTTTTTTATACAACACAAAATACATTCTCACTTTCCATGCGACGTTCTACATGTCTGCATAATTTTCGCGCGCTTTTTATGGAGACAAAGGATATTTTAGCACTGTTTATTTGACGCTAGAATTTGTTAATGTCGCATTAGCATTAAAATTCGGAAACGTGTTTCGGATTACAAACTTAGTAAAGCTCATTTGAGAATCAAACGAAACATTAACATTGTGCGTAATTAATGCAACGATAATTTGTTTAAGCGCATTACGTGCCATATCGCTAATTAAAACGTGAAAATAATAACTAGGAAAGTAGCGTAAATCTAGGTTTCTACACTACACAAATGTAGGTGTATATCTTTAATACACTACACAAATGTAGGTGTATATTACGCTGAGCGTACCTGAAAATAAAAATTAATAATGGCATTACAATTTCCATGGTAATCAAAACTTTAATTACGATATTATTTTATACAAATAAATTTTTTGTTGTTGTTTTACAAAAGTACATGTAAAATTGGTTTGCAATTATTACGATACAAAGATAAAGCAGCGCCGTACATAAAATGAAAACACTGATGAAATTTGACACATTAACTGCACATCAACTGCTTAAAAACTAAGTCAGACATGTCTTGATTTATATCGCGCTCGGGATATATCGCGATCGCGATCTTTGGACCCCGTCAATCGCGATATAATGGATCTGTAGTGTATATTTATTTATTTATTTATATATTGTATTGTTTAATAATCTTGTTGTGGCATTGTAGATATGGTGCCTGCCTAGCCATTGGGAGGCCACAGGTTTGATCTCTTCTTGGGGAGGGTTCTCATGATATTTACAAAAACACTATGTACTGGTTCTTCCCAGGAAACAGACTTGAGAGTATCTCAATAAGCCTAAGGCTTTGGATGCAGTCTAGCTAAAATAAATAAGTTTATTATTATACATACATTAATCTTAATGTTTATTTGAATGGTTTTCAATAAAGTTAATATTAATTTCCTAGTCCTACCACATAAAGTATGTTATGTTTTGTTCTCACAAAAACCATTCATGTCCGTATTAAAAAAGTGTTTGTTAATCTTAAGAATCTTTGAACTAGAGGCATGTTACTGTTGAGTTAAAATTATATCTACATAAATATATACATTTATGCCAAACCTTATAAAGAATAAATAGCCATTTTTGGAGACGATATATATTGATATTATTACCCATGAAATCATTCAATCTGATCCCTGGAATTACTCTAACTCGTTGGACTTGAAGAGTCATTATGACTGATAAGCACTTTCAAACACCTATAAAAAAAGTAATAGCAAGATATGAATGCATGTTTCTTTTATATAAATACAACAACAAACAAATATACTGATTAAATGCAAATAACAATACAATTTATATTCAATGGAGGTACTTCATACTCAAATTTAAATAACCAAGTGCCTAAGTGATAAACTAGAAATAGGTTTGATGTTTTGAAATGTTATTGAATAATAGTGCTACATATTTGTATGAATATGCATGATTTGAGTGTCATATAACATACATTTTTTAACTGTTGTTGTTTTTTGCACTATTTTCTAATGAAAAGTTTTAGTAAAAATACGTGGTCTATAATTAATTAATTTTGATTGCATATATTATTATGCCCCCCTTTGCAGAAGAGGGGGATATATTGTTTTGCACATGTTGGTCGGTCTGTCCGTCAGATGGTTTCTGAATGATAACTCAAGAACGCTTAGGCCTAGGATCATGAAACTTTATAGGTACATTGATCATGACTGGCAGATGACCCCTATTGATTTTCATGTCACTAGGTCAAAGGTCAAGGTCACAGTGACTTGAAATAGTAAAATGGTTTCCTGATGATAACTCAAGAATGCTTAGGCCTAGGATCATGAAACTTTATGGAAACATTGATCTTGACTGGCAGATGACCCCTTTTGATTTTCAGGTCACTAGGTCAAAGTTCAAGGTCACAGTGACTCGAAACAGTAAAATAGTAAGGATGATAACTCAAGAATGCTTATGCCTAGGATCATAAAACTTCACAGGTACAGTGATAATGACTGGCAGATAATATCTATTGATTTTCAGCTCACTAGGTCAAAGGTCAAGGTCACAGTGACTTGAAATAGTAAAATGGTTTCGGGACGATAACTCAAGAACACTTACGCCTAGGATCATTACACTTCATAGGTACATTGATAATGACTTGCAGATGACCCCTATTAATTTTCAGGTCACTAGGTCAAAGGTCAAGGTCACATTGACTCAGTAAAATGGTTTCCTGATGATAACTCAAGAATAATTAACCTAGGATCATGAAACTTCATAGGTATATTGATCATGACTGGCAGATGACCCCTATTAATTTTCAGGTCACTAGGTCAAAGGTCAAGGTCACAGTGACAAAAAACGTATTCACACAATGGCTGCCACTACAAATGACAGCCCATATGGGGGGCATGCATTTTTTTCCAAACAGCCCTTGTTTATATTATATTCACATACTGTGAAAAACATGAGATGCATAAATAATTTAAAACGGGTTGAAAGGCTAAAACGGCAATTCATCACCTTTATTAGAGATTTACATGTCTTTACTTTCTAGATTGAAATGATCTTTTGCCCGTGGTATTTTGTTGGTACCTTGTTCCTGTTCATAGCGTTTGGACCATTTCTATCCACCAATGATTAGAGCATACCCTGGTGTATCTGCAACATCAATATATGTAAAAGGGTTTAAATAAATACTGAAAAAATTAAATAAAATTTATTAACAGCCAGCACACCTTAAATTTGCCATAGCGATAAATGAAAAATGCTAGTTTGTGTGTAACATGGACACAAATTTAATATGTTACAGTGGGGCAGGGTGTTGGTGTTGTATCTACTGTAAGTAAACCAAGCAATATAGATTGAAAAAATAGTTCAATGTTGTATTAATAAGAACACGTTTTTCATTATAAATGGCATTTAATTTTATTATAATACAATTTTGGGCATTCATGGAATAGAAGAAATGATTGTTGGTATTTACATTGGTCTGTTCTGGTAACATAAATATGCAATGACAGTCTGCTCAAATTAATCATTCAAGTTTGAGATAAGCAAAGCATGGTGTAAAATGTCAACACATTAGGCCATATTAAATTATTTTTTTTACCGATTAATACTAAATAAAATGTTAATAATAATAATGCTTGCCATCTACATGGTGTAATACTCCTACAAATACGATATTTATGTACATTAACAAATAAGATATCAATACACTAATGATACCTACCCGTTTGGCGTCGCATCTTGCCTGCTTATAGCTCTAAACCATGCGGTTTTCGTGGCATGATTTCTTAAGGCATTTTGTGCAGCGTTACATGCTTGCCATATATGCCAAATTGTCCCACATCAGGCCTTTACCTTGCCAGTTTGGAAAAAAATCATATAATTTATAGTTATATACTTTGTAAGGTTATTATAAAATACAATTCATATATAATAAGCATAAGACACTTCTTTCTTTAAAAAAAAAAAGACATCAATGGAAATTGGGATTTTTTTTTGTTCAATATTGGTTTGGAATCGGGTACCTTTTAGGGCAATTTTAACATATCAAAAAACCCCTGATATAATATAAAGTAATTGTTCAATAATGTATATGTGCCATTTTATTGCTACAGTAGACAAAATAATACATGTGTTCAGAATTATTGATTTATAAACATGAGTAATGAAGTATTTTGACTGCCACTACATGGCATGTCTATAAATAGAAACTGTGTTCCTGGGAAAGAGACACTTTCTGACCTTGTCTTAATTTTGTGGTTGTTTAATGATTGTACATGAACACTATGTTTACCTGTTGATTGAACTGTGCAATTGTTTCAGTATGTGTAATTGTTTTCATCTGTGTAATTGTTTTACTTCAATTCATATCTTACTCAACAGTTGCATTTCAACATGTCAAACATTAACTAAATAGCTCTGCTACTGAAGTTTATTGTCATGTTTTACTATTGAATCATTGAAATGTATGCATATATTTTAGATGTGTAAAGGCCTCTTTATAGCAACATATGCGTAATACAATATCACTGCAGTATGTTTAATAAGATTATTTAATATTTACAGTAATTCAATATCTTGATGTTACTCTGTTTTGCAGTAGACAAGTGTGCTGTGAGTCCCACAGGTGACAGGCTGTACATCACCAGCTGGTACAAGCACAAGCTCCTCACCCTGGCCAGGGATGGCACACTCCTGGCTACATTCACAGACCCAGCACTACATTGGCCAGCTGGTCTACATGTGACCCCTGCAGGCCAGGTGCTGCTCTGTGGATACTCGTCCGACACTGTACTACAGGTGGACAGAGAGGGGGAGAGTAAGCTGGCTACTCTTGCTACTCAGAAGGATGGAGTGTGGAGGCCATGGTCAGTCTGCTACAGCAGCACAACATCATCTATCATTGTGGGACAGGACCGGGACGACAACATCCTGGTGTTCAGAGTGGAATAGTGTGTACATGTATGTATTAGTTGTTGAAATTAGTGATTAGTATTTTAATTACAATGTGTTGTTTAGCATACGAACATAGTAGTGTGTGATGTTTACAATACAACATTAAGTGTGTAGTGAAAGATACAAATAATTTATGTGCACATATTGTTATCTGATTATACAATGTGAGGGTTTTTGTTGGAACATTAGATGTAATGCATATTATGTTATTGTTGTCATAACATTTGTGTAATTATGGTCTTAAAATTTAATTCTTGTAAACTTCGCATGAAAAAAACAAAGCATTTCAACTGAAAATTTAATATTTGTACAAAGATGCACATGTACATAGCAACTGAGGCTATTTTTAGACTTTCATTTCTATAAAACATGCCATGTAAGAAATGTATATGGATGAATATTTTTTAAATAAAATATGAAATTGTTTAAGTAATCTTTGGAGGAGTATATATTGATATTTTACGCAATGTTTACAGAAAGGTAACACTTAATGTGAGATTTATTAATTTGCCATATTTTATGATGTTGAACATGTCTTATTGATTTTTATTACATTTACATAAATATGCGTGAGTCCTAAATATACATACAAGAAATAAATCAAGCTATTCTGCTGCTCCAGTTGCTGCTGGGTCGGGACAACGATGCTGAGGATGTGGGGGACAAGCATGACGCAGAAGGTAAAAGAGACGCTTTGTCAGGCCTTTTCTTGGTCACTTTGGGAAAAAATGCAATTTTGGGATTTTTTATTTGTTTCGTGCTAAAAGTCCATTGATTTGGGAAAACACATTTAATATAAGTATTTATAATACTTCAAATTATAGGAATAAAATCCTATTATAATAGTTATAAACTTTGTTAGATCTAATTGAAACATAATTGAGATAAGATTTTCATAAGGAACAGCATATAACACGCTTTGGGTATGGGTCCGTTTAACAGACCCATAAATACTCAAGGAAAAGCCCTGCTTGTGTATTTCCTGTTTATTAAGATGAGGTGGAAAAGAATGGTATGAATTAACAAAAGGTAAAATATCCTTTTAAATTGTTTGTTTATTGTAAAATCATATATATTCGTCCGCATGTTATTTCGTGGTTAAAAAAAGACTTTCATGGACGTGGTAGTTAATGCATGACTTTCTCAGTTTGAAAACAATAAATATGGAATTTGTGTAAGTTATTTTCCAGTGTGTTTGTATTTAATTTGTGGATCGTTCAACCCTTAAAATCAATAAAAAATAATGTCCCGCGAATAATAGTGTTTTTGCAGTGTATAAATAAGTGAAGTGGACGAGAATGATATGATATGATTTCACAGAAGGTAAAATGGCGTCTATTCTTGTGTATATCGTGTTTTCAGTACAACTTATTTTACTTGATGATCAATAACTCAAACCCTTCTCCAGCTCTATGCTTTCCAACTTACCGATACAGACACCTCAGAAACACAACACCGCAATAATTTCTGTCATTCCCATGCAGGCCTTGAGTTTTTGTAAAGCTGTGAGATATTTAATTAAACCTATTTGATTGGAATCTATTCCATCTAATGCCGTATAGAGTCTGTTTGCGAGGAGGTATTAAGTTATCATTGTGTATACAGTGTTGTTTTTTTAGTCATAACAGGCCCCATCACAAAGGAGCATGATTTACATAAAACCACCATTTTTTCACGGGATATTATGCGTTCTTGTTAGTTTCATGGAATAAATGCGTTTTGCTTCATGGAGTTAACGAGTATTGAAAAGTGTAAAGAAAAATAATTAAATTGGAAAATTTGTATGGGAAAATAATTAAAACAAGCAAATCCGTTGAATTGATAGCACACGCCAATATGCTTCTGGACACAAAAGTATTATATTTGACACTCAAAACAACAATGTTTCAAGATACAAAGGGCCAAAACTCCATTATTAACAGATGATGTACACTGCCATTTGGCGTGCATCATCCTCTTATCCATATATATTCTCATTTCATGTTTCAATAAAATCTGCCAAAGCACTTCAAAAATATGGCTCCGGACACACAAAAAGCATTTTTCAAGATACAAAGGGCCATAACTCTATTATTAACTAATGGTGTACAATGCCATTTGGCGTGGATCATCCTCTTATCCATATGCATACTCATACCAAGTTTCAATGAAATCGGCCAAAGCACTTACAAGATATGGCTCCGGACAGACGGGCGGACGGACGGAAAGACACAAAACAGTATCCCTCCGCCTATGGCAGGGGATAATAAAAAGTACAGAATCTCGTATTGAGCAACTCTAAACTCACAAATTCGCACTGAAAGAAGCTTAAACACGTTTAAATAATATTATATTTCTTCTACGATATAGCATATAAGATGTTTACAGTATATTTACTGTATTCTGTTATATAAGTTAATATTATTTGCTCTTGAAAGCCCTTTATAAATCTAAGCACCGACAATGGAAGCCATATGTCTTATCAGGCATTATTATAATAATTTTCATTGTTCAAACATTTCTACGTAAAAGATCAATCTGAAGTTTGGCATACACATTGAGGATAGATGAAAAATGATAAGGAAGTGCATATTTTTTGCGTTTTAAACAGTTCAGGTTGTCTTATAGGTTACATTATACTAAATAATAGTTTCATGTAGGGCTGTACTCTCTAAAAAAAATCATATTTTACTCGAAGCCATGTTTTACACTTTAGAATGGTGTTCTGGCTTTATCTCTTGGATATATTGGAAGGGAAAGAAAAGGTGCTCACTGCTTAATCCCTGACATATGATAAAGTTAGAGACTTAAGTACAAGTTTGACCTGAAAACAGTTACATTGCACTAGAAAATGACCGGAAAATTTAAGGTGCAAAAGAAGTAGAGTTTGATTTGAGTAAAGTTAATGTTTGGTTTTAACATGACATATCTTTTTTATTGCTTAAATTGATTCAGCTTAGAATGAACTTTTAGAAAAAGTATGGTTATGGTGGTCTCTATGTTCTAAATGTTGCATTTATTTTCTCTTTAATTTGTCGCTTTTACATTGAATTATATAGGGAAATCATTTAGTATATTGTGGCCTTTAATTAATTTAGCTTACACTAACAAGGGAGAGAACTGTCAATATGTACCAGCAGTGAGTTGTTGCCATTAAATTGTTTCATATTTTATTAATTTGTAATATTTCTTACAACTTTTATGACATGATGGCTTACTTTGGAACTGTTGTCTAGTGTGAATTTAAACAGAGTTTAACACCAAAGACCTGTAAAGGCATGGTAAAAATGGTGTGTGTGTTTTTGTAACTTTGGGAATACATTAATATGAAGTTGTTGCCTCCCATTTATTATTATCCCCCGCCATAGGTGGATAGATATTGTTTTGGCGTTGTCTGTCCGTCTGTCTTTCCGTCCGTCCATTCGTTCGGAGCCATATCTTGGAAGTGCTTTAGCGGATTGCATTGAAACTTGGTATGAGTATATATATTGATAAGAGAATGATGCACGCCAAACGGCATTGTACACCATATGTAAATAACAGAGTTATGGCCCTTTGTATTTTGAAAAAATGCTTTTTTGAGTGATAAATATAACACTTTTGTGTCCAGAAGCATATTCGCCGGGATATCAATTGGACAAATTTGCTTGTTGAAACTTGTATTAACAGTAAAACCTCTGTTAAACAATTGTAAAAGTTAACCGATAATGATTATGAGTACAATAAACAATTTATTATTTTTAACTAGATGATTGTCCATTCTTTTTTGCGGTTATGCAGGAAAAAAACTGGCTAAAAACATCAATGAGCCACGCTGTGAAATAATAGGGCTTAATGCATGTGCTTAGATTGTAGTACCAGATTAGCCTGTGCAGTCTGCACAGGCTACTTAGGGACAACAATTACCTCTTTAAAGGTATGTTTTGTTGAAAATAAGTATCTTCTTTTGTGAACATCCAGTATCGTCAGAAAGTGTCCTCCCTGATTTGCTTATGTGGATTTCACATGCTAATCTGGGACGAAAGCTTCTAATATTGATGAGCGGCAATTTGGCTTATAAAATTACACTGAAAGTTATAGTAAGAATAATAATTATGAATTTACAGGTTATTAAAGCATTAGCCAACACTTTTAATGTTTTAATATGAAATGGTTAAACTGCATTAATTTTCATTAATTGCTATTTAGGACAAGGCACTAATGAAATTCCAATTTAGAAATTTAGATAATTATGTTTTGCTGTTGAAAACCTTCACATCCAATCAAGAGGCATATATGTAGTGTATTATACATTGTAATATAAAAATGTGTTACAAGTTCATATCCCCCACTCTAGTGTTGTTGTTTTCAGGAGAGCACTAGCATTGATATTGAGTTGGCCAAGCAACAGCACCAGTCTGGCCTGCAGAAACCCCTATACAAAAGGATCCTTTTCCTCCCCTGATCCCTAGCTCCTCCCACTGGACCTCCGGCTTCAAAGGGTCAGCATCGTTACACAAGTCTGTTCTGCTATAAATCCTCAGCACGTCAAGTTTTCACGCGCTGTTATGAACAACCAAAATGTCCGCGTCGAGATTTCCCCAAGCAAGCCCGAGTAGTTTTGTTTAGCTCTAGTGCCAGAGTGGGATGAGTGTTACAGAAGCGAGACGTTATAGCAGTACTTATGGTAACGCTAACAGTTAGTTCTCGCTGTGGACATCACGAAGAATCTCACGAAGGATTAAACGTTGAATAGTTTGTTTAATTCTTTATAAGACAGCTATATATTCAGCAAGGAACGAGAGAAAAAAAGGAACAATTGAAATGATTCATTCAGAAGTATATCTGCTGTAGATAGTTAGGACAGTAGTAGCGTTACAGACTGTCCTCAGCGCACAATATATTCATGTTGTGCACCACAGACGCAAATTCCCCCCATTATTGAAAACAAGTTGCTAAAAGTAAACACGTCCGGTTATGTACTCCGAGCCCAAAGGGCATTGCATTGAATTGGGACTAAAGAAGGCTAAAAAACATGACACCAGTTTTGTTGTATGCTCCAGTACACCCTTCGACTCTCAGTCCGAAGTTAATCAGAACTCAAACTCGGCCCTTAACAATATCCGCGAGGCCAGCATATCAGCTCAGCTTCTGAGCTTCAGGTGAGACCTTACAGTGTTAGTAACTTTGTCAAAGATTGGGCTTAAATTCAGCCCCATTCCTCAAAAAGTCTAAAAAAAATTCCCACCTTTCGAAGAAGAGGGGGTATATTGCTTTGCACATGTCGGTCTGTTGGTCGCTCTGTCGGTCGGTCCATCCACCAGGTGGTTTGTGGATGATAACTCAAGAACGCTTGGGCCTAGGATCATGAAACTTCATAGGTACATTGATCATGACTCGCAGATGACCCCTATTGATTTTGAGGTCACTAGGTGAAAGGTCAAGGTCACCGTGACCCGAAATGGTTAAATGGTTTCCGGATGATAACTCAAGAACGCTTAGGCCTAGGATCTCGAAACTTGATAGGTAGATTGATCATGACTCGCAGATGACCCCTATTGATTTTCAGGTCACTAGGTCAAAGGTCAAGGTCACCGTGACCCCGAAATAGTTAAATGGTTTCCGGATGATAACTCAAGAACGCTTATGCCTAGAATCATGAAACTTGATAGGTAGATTGATCATGACTCGCAGTTGAACCCTATTGATTTTCAGGTCACTAGGTCAAAGGTCAAGGTCATGGTGACCTGAAATAGTAAAATGCTTTCCAGATGATAACTCAAGAACGCTTATGCTTAGGATCATGAAACTTCATAGGTACATTGATCATTACTCACAGATGACCCCTATCGATTTTGAGGTCACTAGGTCAAAGGTTAAGGTCACCGTGACCCGAAATAGTAAAATGGTGTCCAGATGATAACTGAAGAACGCTTATTCCTAGGATCATGAAACTTGATAGGTAGATTGATCATGACTCGCAGATGACCCCTATGGATTTTAAGGTCACTAGGTCAAAGGTCAAGATCATGGTGACCTGAAATAGTAAAATGGTTTCCGGATGATAACTCAAGAACGCTTATGCCTAGGATCATGAAACTTCATAGGTACACTATTCATGACTGGCAGATGACCCCTATTGATTTTCAGGTCACTAGGTCAAAGGTCAAGGGCACAGTGACAAAAAACATATTCACACAATGGCTGTCACTCCAACGGAGAGCCCATATGGGGGGCATGCATGTTTTACAAACAGCCCTTGTTTTATAAATATTTACTGGTTAAAAAATTTACAATGCATTATTTGCCAAAAAAAGTGTTTGATAGGTTGCAACAATGAGTTACTTGCCTTATTAAGCTGTATAAGTTGAAACTTAGTACAATCAAAATACAAATCAAAAATTATAAATTGTTAAGTATTTGTGTTCACGTATAACTGATTATGATTTTTATTTAAATTAGAAACCGGATGTTTGCAAAGACAATATCACTATACTGCTTTTATATCCTTATGCACACACTTTTAACGCCAGTGACTAAACTTTACATCTAAGGTCTGTCTTACAAAAACAATTGCATAAAATGTAGACATCAACTAGTATCGATTCAATATCACATACATATAAAAAATTTAACCAGAATAGGCTATTATTACTGGTAGCAAGACAGAATATCATATACTTAATTCACCATAGACTTTCATCTGTTTTTGCATTTCTGTCTAATCCATAGGCAAAACGTGTGTGATCAAGTACTCATATACTTACAGTATTGTGTCTTATGACTTGTTGTATTGTCTATTGCAAGTTGTTTAGTCTCGCGTAGATGTGCACATTTAAATATGTACAGTCTCATATTTTAAGTTGTTCAGTGTCATGTTAAAAGTTGTATTGTTTTACAGTTAAAGTTGCCGAGTATCAAATTAAAAATTATGCAGTCTTTTATTAGCTCATCTATTTTTTGAAAAAAAAATTATGAGCTATTGTCATCACCTTGGCGTCGGCGTCGGCGTTGGCGTCGGCGTCCGGTTAAGTTTTGCGTTTAGGTCCACTTTTCTCAGAAAGTATCAATGCTATTGCATTCAAACTTGGTACACTTACTTACTATCATGAGGGGACTGGGCAGGCAAAGTTAGATAACTCTGGCGTGCATTTTGACAGAATTATGTGCCCTTTTTATACTTAAAAAATTGAAAATTTTGGTTAAGTTTTGCGTTTAGTTCCACTTTTCTCAGTAAGTATCAATGCTATTGCATTCAAACTTGGTACACTTACTTACTATCATGAGGGGACTGGGCAGGCAAAGTTAGATAACTCTGGCATGCATTTTGACAGAATTATGTGCCCTTTTTATACTTAGAAAATTGAAAATTTTGGTTAAGTTTTGTGTTTAGGTCCATTTTATTCCTTAAGCATCAAAGCTATTGCTTTCATACTTGCAACACTTACTAACTATCATAAGGGGACTGTGCAGGCAAAGTAATGTAACTCTGACTGGCATTTTGATAGAATTATGTGCCCTTTTTATACTTAGAAAATTGACAATTTTGGTTAAGTTTTGTGTTTAGGTCCATTTTATTCCTTAAGCATCAAAGCTATTGCTTTCATACTTGCAACACTTACTAACTATCATAAGGGGACTGTGCAGGCAAAGTAATGTAACTCTGACTGGCATTTTGACAGAATTATGTGCCCTTTTTATACTTAGAAAATTGAAAATTTGATTAAGTTTTGTGTTTAGGTCCACTTTATTCCTACAGTATCAAAGCTATTGCTTTCATACTTGCAAGATTTATGAACTATCATAAGGGGACGGTGCAGGCAAAGTTATGTAACTCTGACTGGCATTTGGACGGAATTATGGGCCCTTTATACTTAGAAAATTGAAAATTTGGTTAAGATTTATGTTTTGGTCCACTTTACCCCTAAAGTATCATAGATATTGCTTTCATACTTGGAACACTCACAAACTATCATAAGGGTACAGTAAAAGGACAAGTTGCATAACTCTGGTTGTCATTGTTACGGAATTATGGCCCTTTTTTGACTTAGTAACTTTTAATATATGGTTAAATTTTGTGTTTCGATCCACTCGAAGTATCAAGGCTATTGCTTTCAAACTTCAAATACTTACATGCTGTCATGAGGTTACTGTACCTGGCAACTTGAATTTTACTTTGACCTTTGAATGACCTTGACTCTCAAGGTCAAATTATTAAATTTTGCTAAAATTGCCATAACTTCTTTATTTATGATTAGATTTGATTGATACTTTGATGAAACTACTCTTACCTGACATACCACAATAGACTTCACCCAAACCATCCCCCGTGCCCTCCCCCCCCTCCCCCCTCCCCCCCCCTATTTTTCTCACAAATGACAATTATCACCACACCCTAACACTATACCCCCCCCACCCCCATTTTTTTTAAAAACGGTTATGTTTGAAATACTGTCCAAACCATCGTCCCCCCCCCCCCCCCCCCCCCCGATTTTTTTTTTTTTTTTTTTTTTTTTCGCTTTTTGGAAGATGATGTAATAAATGTCCACAACCCCACAATATCACCTCTCTTCACTACACTCCTCCCTCCTTTGTGATTGAAAATGAGAGTCCCTTCACCTTTAAAAAGAAAATAGATGAGCGGTCTGCACCCGCAAGGCGGTGCTCTTGTTTTAAGTTGTTACCGTAGGTTTCCACGTATAGCGCGCACCCGTGTATAGCGCGCAGGCTGTTTTTTAAATGCAAAAATGGAGAAAAAAATATTTAAAGACAATAAAATCACCTAATCGGACTGAAAATGGCCGCCATTTTACTATTGCACAATATCCAATAATCAGGGGCATTGGAAAGCTTAATTAAGCATTCAAAATAGGAAGCGTCATTATGATTAGGAGCATTGGTTGCATAGCACTATACTTTTTTTTACAATTTTGTAATTTTCTAGCAAAAGATTAACAGTCCACGTGCATTTCGTGAAAACGTGAGAAAATAAGAATTGTGTACATTGTGTGATTTTTCCTCGGGGAAAGCATGGGCATTACCGGTAAATTTGAATGTGGCATGGGAGACGGGGATACAGTTGTTGAGGTACACCACTGTTCAACATTCAATATTTATACACACAAAATGCATTTGCATATCTTCACGTTCTCAAGTGTCAATTAGTGTCTCAAATGTCAATTAGCGTCTTAACAAGTCGTGGCACATATTACTCAATAACATCTGCTAATTACGAAGTGAAAAATGACCCCCTTTCACACCTACCGTACATGCAAAAAAGACCTCGTTCGCATCTACCCTTGCCTGCTCTCCGGAATGTCGACAACAATCCCCATCGGAATTCATCCATTAAGAAGTGTAAACACAAACAAAGAAATGTCCGCAAGTTTATTCAAACATATTTATTTTTTACCAAAACTTCTTCTACCGCATTCATATCTACCAGTTGTTTCGACAATGGCCCCTCAGTCTGTACGATTATAGGGTGGTAGTTTTCTGGAAAAAAACATGGCGGCTATTTTGATTATTTACGATTACACAACATATTTTTTACCAATCTAGCAGCCAGGATGGCGTTGTATGAATGTATAGCGCGCACCAGCTTTTTAATTTGAATTTTGGAGGTAAAACACTGCGCGCTATACGTGGAAACCTACGGTAGGCTTATTTGGGCAGACACTTTGTGCACAATTTATAAAGCCGTTTTCTCGGTATGAGGCTCAAAGTAAATCCCCCTACAGTCTGTTACAGAGTTGTACAAGATGATACCAGGTGAGCCTTGTTATGGGAAAAGGGTGCTTAATGCATGTTATGTACCATCCACAGATTAGCCTGTGCAGTGCGCACTCTGAATTATCAGGGATAATGCTTTCCATTTTTGAGGAAATTTTCGCTTTAAAGAAATTATTTCTAAACAAAAATCATGTCTTGGTGGAAAGTGTCGTCTCAAGTTAGCCTGTGTGGACTTCACAGGCTAATGTGGTACTATACATATTCATTAAGCCCAGTTGTCCTGAATATGGCTCAAGTTTAGTCTGCTTCCAGTCTGTTGGTATTTGTAAATTCTGATTAGAACAAATATGGTATAAAAACCACTATGATTAAAAACTGGTAATTAAAACATTGGTGTACATATAAATGCAAATTTAACATACATATTGAGCAATTCTAATAGTAGCTCAAAATTTCCCAATTTAACATAGTTTGCCATTTTTAAAGAGTTGGTTACTCATTTTTTCACAAAATTAAAAATTTTGAGTCGTATTTTGTTCACAAAATATCATATCAAACACAGTTAATGTTTTAAATAACTTGGACAAAATATTGTTTTGTTATTGGTAACTGTGAAAATATAGATTTATCAAAGTACAGGCAAACTAGTATTGTAATATGATGGTAATTAAGGGCAAATGGCCTGAAACATAATTTTTACTCCAAGGTGTATGTGTGAAACAAACTTTTCCATCTTTATAAAGTACACGTAATAGGCACTTCCTTATATGCAAGTGGACTAATAAATTGAGCACTGAAACTGAACATTTCAACAAAAACGCATGTCAAAGAATATATTTTGATTGGGTTTGTGCAATGAAGTTCCATGCAATTAAAAAGACATATAATTCTCAAATTAAAAGATAGAATTTTACCGATGTTTGATAATATTACGCTAATTTTCCTCATTGGTGTGGTACAGATACTTTTTTGGCAAGTTCAAAAGACTATCGGCTTTCTCAATGTTACAGCAACTGCTAAGCTCAGAAGACCAAGGAGTAGTGAAAGGCTCAGCCAAATCAAAGTCCAGCGATGTGAGGGTGAGACAGCCTTCCCATGTCCTCGTATTGCAACATGAAGGACATTTTAGCTGAAACTAACAAGGGAGAGAACTGTAGATCTGCACCAGCAGTGAGTTGTTGCCCTTAAGTTGTTTAATGTTTTATTTATTTGTATTATGTCTTACAACTTACATGTTGATTGACTTTAAGACTGTTTTCTAATGTGAATTTAAACAGATTTTAACCATCAAAGATCAGTAAAGGCAAGGTAAAATAATATGTGTGTGTGTTTTTTTGCAACGTTGGTGAGACATTAATATTAATTTTAAATATTAATATTGTTGCCTCCCATTTATTGAAACATATAATAACAACAAAACATATCTAATGACATTTTAAAAGTAATGTGATTAGTAGAATAAGTACAATTAAAAATATTAAATTTTTAACCAAATGGTTTTCCTTCTTTGTGTTTTGCAGCAAAAATCAGAAAGAACCCACCCTTATTAGCTTATGTGAATTTCACATGCTAATCTGGGACGACACTTTCTAACATTAGTGATCCGCATATTGGTTTATGAAAATACATTTCTGGAAATGGAGTCAAGATTATAGATATAAATGTACAGATAAGTATAGCATTAGCCAACACTTTTCTTGTTTTAATACAAAATGACTTTATTGTATTTATGTTCATGCTATTAAGGACAAGGAACCAATAAAATGCCGGATTAGAAATTCATGTTGTTGAAAACCTTCACAGCCAGTCAAGAGGCATAGTTTGTTATAGATTATAATATAATTGTTACAAGTTCCTATCACCCACTGTGTTGTTGTTGTTTTCAGCAGAGCACCAGCATTGATATCGAGTTGGCCCAGCAACCGCACGAGTCCCGCCTGCAGGAGCCCCAGTCCAGAACAACCCTTCCCCTCCCCTGACTTCTAACTCCTTCCCCTTGACCTCCTGACTGAAAAAGTCAGCATCGTTGAACAACTCCGTTCTGCAGGAAATTCTGAGCATGATTCTGGTCAAACGTCGAGTTGTCCACACATAAGCCTGGGTAGTTTTGTTAAGCTAGAGTTCCGCGTGGGCCTGAGAGGGACGAGTTTTACAGACACGAAAAGTTATAGCAGTAGTTATGGTAACGCTAACAGTCAGTTGTTGCTGTTGGACATCACAACAAATATCCTGAAGAACAAAAAGTTCAATAACTTGTTCCAATCTTTATGGGACAAACAGAAATTGAACGGGAGAAAATCAAGGAACAATAAAAGCGTAAGCTTTCCTAGTGGGATGCTTCTGCTGTTGATAGTTTAGACGACAGTAGGGTTACGGACTGCCCCAGATTGTCCATTCAGCGGCCAAAATATCATAATAGAACGGACTTTTGGCAATATTACCGACAAAGAAAGGCAGTAATGACTTGGTTGTGAATACCCAGAGCACGATACATCCATGCTGACACAAAAAGGCAGTAATGACTTAGTGGTGAAAACCTAGAGCACGCTACATCCTTGCTGACAAAGAAATGCAGTAATGACTTGGTTGTGAATACCCAGAGCATGCTACATCCATGCTGACACAGAAAGGCAGTAATGACTATGCTGTGAACACCCAGAGCATGCTACATCCATGCTGACACAGAAAGGCAGTAATGACTATGCTGTGAACACCCAGAGCATGCTACATCCATGCGGAAACAGAAAGGCAGTCACGACTATGCTGTGAACACCCAGAGCACAATATATCCATGCGGACACAGAAAGGCAGTAATGACTATGCAGTGAACACCCAGAGCAAGATATATCCATGCTGACACAGAAAAGCAGTAATGACTATGCTGTGAACACCCAGAGCACAAAACATCATTTGCTGACACAGAAAGGCAGTAATGACTTGGCTCTGAACACAGAGCACAATACATCCATGCTGACACAGAAAGGCAGTAATGACTTGGCTGTGAACACAGAGCAACATACATCCGTGCTGACACAGAAAGGCAGTAATGACTTGGCTGTGAACACAGAGCTTAATATATCCATGCTGACACAGAAAGGCAGTAATGACTTGACTGTGAACACAGAGCACAATACATCCATGCTGACACAGAAAGGCAATTATGACTTGGTTGTGAACACAGAGCACAATACATCCTTGTTGACACAGAAAAGCAGTAATGACTTTGCTGTGAACTCAGAGCACAATACATCCATGATGACACAGAAAGGCAGTAAAGACCTTGTTGTAAACACTAAGAGATCCATACATACATGGGGTGTGCCACAGCCGCAAATTACGCCCACTATTGTGAACAAGGTGCTTAAAGTGAACATGTCTGGGTTTGGTATGAGGACTTAGCACTCCAAGCCCAGAAGGCCTCGCATTGAATTGATGCAAGAGAAGGCTTTGAAAAATATTAGCAGTTTTGTTGTGTGGTCCAGTACGCCCTTCGACTCTCAACCTGAAGAAAGCAGAACTCAAACTCGGCTCTTAGCAATATCAGCAAGGCCAGCATGTCATCTCCGCTTCTTGAGCTTCAGGTGAGACCTTACAGTGTTAATTTTGTTGTTGAAATTAGGGCTGAAATTCAGCCCCATTGTTATCTCAAAAAGTCTATCTCCATGATTACTGGCTTAAGTTCTCAATTCATGGTTTCCCGCAATAAAAAGAATGTTTTGATAGGTTGCAACATTGAGTTAATCAGAACTCAAATTCAGCCTTTGGCAATATCAGCGAAGCCAGCATATCAGCTCAGCTTCTTGAGCTTCAGGTGAGATCATAGAGTGTTATTCATTTTGTCGAAATTGGGGCCAAACTTGAGTCCCATTCCTAATCTTTAACAGTTTATTTTTTCCATAATTACTGGCTAAAGTTTTCAATTCAAGGTTTGACCCCAAACAATGTTTTAATGGGTTACAAATTGAGTTTGTTTCCTTATGCAGCTCTATAAGTTGAACCTTAGTGCAATTTATCTTGATAGCACTTATTCTCAATTTTTAAATTATGTTTAGCAAAAACTACAACCATTTTCCCAATTTAATTCAAAACACTATGATGTTTTACAAATTGTCCCAATCCAAAAATGGTTACAATAAACTCTGCATAGAGCTAGCCCCTAGTTATAGCACATTATAAAGTTTTTTATCAGAATAACTGGCTTAATTATACCTGCACAAACGAAGTTTAGGGGGGTATATAGGTAGTATTGGAGTGAACTAGTCTGTCGGTCTGTCTGTCGATCCGTATTTAGTGTCCGTTCTCTAATTCAAGTAGTTTTCATCCGATCTTTACCACATGATGTATAGGCCAAGTTTAAACATGGGCTTTGTCGGGTTAAAAACTCGGTCACGGTGTCATTTAGTGCATTTTAAACATTCAGCATGTTGTCCGCTCTCTAATTCAAGTAGTTTTCATCCAATCCTCACCAAACGTGGTCACAAGTTTTTTCTAAATGATCTCTAGGACAAGTTTGAACATGGGCCATTCCAAGCCTAAAACTAGGTCACCGGGTCACTTTGTGCATTTTTAACATTCAGCAAGGTGTCCGCTCTCTAATTCAAGTAGTTTACATCTGATCTTCACCAAACTTGTTCAGAAGTTTTATGGAGATGATCTTAAGGCCAAGTCAGAACATGGGCCTTTCTGTGTGAAAAACTAGGTCAAGAGGTCACTATTGCGTTTTAAGAATAGAGCATGGTGTCCGCTGTTTTTTTGTGAAGACGACATGCAAAATATTATGTGTCAATGCGGCATGTGGGGGTATTCGTCACATCTGTGACAAAGCTTTAGTTTGCTTATTTCACTAAGTTTAATTACTATTTTGAACTCACATCTATTGTTTCTTATTAAATGCCAAATAGTTGTATTGTCTCACATTGAAAGTTGTTAAGTCTCAGGTATAAGTCATAAACTGTCACATTTAAAGGTGTGCAGACTCACACTTAAATATGTAGATTGTAACATTTAAAGTTGTGTTGTCACACATTTTTAATTGCTGAGAATCTCATTTAAAATTATGTAGTCTCAAATTTAAAGTTCTTTAGTCACACAATTAAAGGTGTACAGTCTCACATTCTAAACTGCTCAAGTAATGCCTGTTTTTGATTTACAAAAAATAGATATAACACCTCGCTACAAACCCAAAAATTCCAATTTCAAGTTGGTGCACGTAAAACATTGAGACTATGTTATTCTGAATTCTAATTGGTGAAAAATTAATTGCAATATTTTAAATATCAATTATAGGCACGATGTTTGGCATTTAAAAAACAGGTCTGTAAGGTAAGGTGTTTCAAGGCTTATTCATGTGTCACTAAACAATCCGGTTTTAGTTTACTTTCCATTTCCTTTTCAGTGAACTTTACTAGCAAACATGACAAACGTCATTGAAATGAAAGTCGATGACAACCCCCTTCTTGCACAAATACTACAACTTGCTTAAGAAAATCAGCATGAAGACGTCTTGCATCAGACTACCAAGCCTCCTATCAATATATCCTCCCATGTTGGCTACATCAACACTTCCAACAGCAGAGCCTTGGTGAGTTTGACTTCCATCTCAGCATCCATGTCGCTTAGCAACAATTGAATGATGGGCGTCGACAAATTAGGCCGGACAAGTCGCTCAAACTGAAACGATCTAATCCAACAGGTAGAGCAAGCGTTGCGTGACACGTCCGTTAATGTGACTGACCTCGATATGTTGTTCTCGAATAATGTGAACCTTAGGCCTGGAGAGCAGTATGCGATTGACGCCATTCAACAACAGTTGTTATTGGCAATTCTCAGGTTTGGGGTGGCGACTTCAGCGTCAGGACTTGCTCCATCTCTGGCCCAGTCGCAGCAGCAGCAACAAGAACAATAAGTAGTATCTTAGCGGTGTTCTGGGACACAGGGCTTCATGTATGTGCTTAAATTGTCATCCCAGACTAGCCTGTGCAGATTGCACATACATTAAGTCCTATTAAAGTGTCATCCCAGATTGTGCAGACTGCACATACATTAAGTTCTATTAAAGTGTCATCCCAGATTAGCCTGTGCAGACTGCACATACATTAAGTCCTATTAAAGTGTCATCTCATATTAGCCTGTGCAGACTGCACATACATTAAGTCCTATTAAAGTGTCATCTCAGATAAGCCTGTGCAGTCTGCACATACATTAAGTCCTATTAAAGTGTCATCTCATATTAGCCTGTGCAGACTGCACATACATTCAGTCCTATTAAAGTGTCATCTCAGATAAGCCTGTGCAGACTGCACATACATTAAGTCCTATTAAAGTGTCATCCCAGATTAGCCTGTGCAGACTGCACATACATTAAGTCCTATTAAAGTGTCATCTCATATTAGCCTGTGCAGACTGCACATACATTAAGTCCTATTAAAGTGTCATCTCAGATAAGCCTGTGCAGTCTGCACATACATTAAGTCCTATTAAAGTGTCATCCCAGATTAGCCTGTGCAGACTGCACATACATTAAGCCCTATTAAAGTGTCATCCCAGATTAGCCTGTGCAGACTGCACATACATTAAGTCCCATTAAAGTGTCATCTCAGATTAGCCTGTGCAGACTGCACATACAGTAAGTCCTATTGTTTCCAAGAATGTGGCTCATATAGTTCACTTAACATCAGTATTTTCCGTTGTCTGCCTGATTGAGGAAAAGTTCATAGCATCAAATGGGAATTCTGTGTCTTTATATTGATCAAACTTGGTAAATGAATGCAAATAACACTGGATTTAATATAAGTTTTAATCTTAGTATGTCAGGGCATAGTTTGTCTATTTTGCGGCCGAAATTCAGCTCCTGAACCAAAAGTTTCTCTATGCATGAAAACACCCGCTTTTCTATTCCATTTTAGTAAAACAATTATTTAAATGCTTTCAGTACATTATAAATTTATTGTCTTCATTATTTTTCTATATTTATTTAAATTCTTGGAATCTGTTTTAAGAGCCGGTTCCTACAGGACCCGATGCACTGATTATGCACATGTGACTCTTGTACGCAGCTGAATAAAAGGCTCTCTGGTCAGCTGGACCCGGACGCCAAGGGACACTTCCTGCCCAAGTACCGTGAGGCAAATGCTCAATGAGTTCTACCCGAAGTGTGCAGCGTCTCTAGACCTGTGGCTCCAGACTGTCTTACCCAGGGGCCAAGATTACTTTATCTGCAAGGTACATTGGTAATTTATCATGTATAATGTGTCATGAGTTTTTTACTCCAAATTTCAATTTAAATAGTGTGTGTGTTTTATATATTGATTAAACTATATTATAGCTGACAGTTATTATGATATTGGTAATATTTATAATAGCCGCCAATTTGTATTGCCTTGAAAGGGCGCAGGAGAGGGGCGTAAATATTTGTTCTTGTCTGTTTTTCGCTCTGCCCTTCCTTAAATCCGTCCTTATGTCTGTCCCACCTTTTTTGAGTTACACGTAACTTAATAAATATTTTTAGAAGGGGATAAACAATTATTTAGTAGGCTAGGTTTGTATCAAGTGTACAGCATATAGAAGTAAAGTATCAAGTGTTTTATTGTGTATCTCTTTTCTATCAGAAGTCTTCAAATTTAATGTATTTCTTATATATTTTTTTACTCAAACAAAATTGATTCAAATATAACAAATGCCATTTCAGAATGCATTGAATTATTTGGTTTACAGGGACACATTTCTGGGATGCCCCGAGGTCTTTTTTTCTGTTTACAGAGGCCTTATACTCGCAGGTTCCCCAAATACAACTCAGCCACAACATCCTAATCGGTAAGTCCCGTTGCCATGGCAAAACAGGTAACTTTGGCAAAGCATTCAGGAGACCCTGGCTTAACAGCCTTAGACTTCAGATGTTATCAAGTTTTAACAAACAGTTAAAACTCAATGCGATTTGCAGTTTCTGCTCTTCAATTAAGAAGACCAGTACAAAGTATTCCAATTCAAGGGTTCATCAACAAACTTATTTCACTATTTTGAAATTCGAAGAAGATGCAACAGTGTCACGCTAATCCCTGACATTCAGGCTTGAATTAGACATCCAGAGCTTTATTAAAACACAGAATAACACAGTTTTTCAGCAGGTTCCAATATATCTAAATTGTTAACTCTACAAAGTCAGGTTCCATTTTAAATGTAAGTATGTTTATAAAATTGCCATTGATACATAAGAGGGGTCACTGATCTCTGTAGCTTTGCATAAAATGTTGTTTTGTTATGTGGAGATCTGAGCATATAGTTTAGAGACTATTTATAAATTATGAACTATTGGATTATAATTTTAATGGTTTACAAAATCCCATGTAAATACAAGTGTCCATAGCTTGTGTATTGAGTGCATCAGGAATTTCCCATATGGATATTCCCCCGAGAAGACTCCTAAGTGAAATGTTTTGGAAATTTACACATTTAAATATATATATTTTAACTGAATTGAGCAAACATTTCTCAAACTGAGTAATTGTGATCACCCTATGTCATTGAGCGTGCTATGTGCAGCTTCAACTGTCAGCTTGTTTATGAATCTAAAGGCCTGAATGTTTATTGAATCTTGATGAAACTGAAATCTTGACAATATTAAGCCCGAGTTTAAATCGAGGCCACTTGTGTAACAATACTGTAGGTCTAACATCTCAATTGTCATGACTCAATCATGATCATACTTGGTCAGAATGTTTATCTTGATATGTTACAGGTTTAGTTTGAATCTGTCACATTGCTTCCAAAAACTAGGTCACCAGTTCAAACCTTGAAACAAACTTGGTTATCACTCTATAGGCCAGATTTATGCCACATCAATTATGAAAGTTAATCAGAATGTTTAAAGTAAAGTCAAAAAGTATGTCACAAGGTCATTTCTTCTACAGTAGGTTTACCTTGAATTGACTGGTGATCATTTCAGGCACTTTTTTCCATTTACAACATTCAGATAATTCTCCATGAAGGACCATTGAGCTTTTTTTAAATTATAAAACAGTTTGATTGATTTAGAAAAAAGGATAAGGATTTGTGTATGTTCAGTGTTATCACAACACGAGATGTCGCATGCACACATAGATTTAATG
The DNA here is from genome assembly GCF_020536995.1 of Dreissena polymorpha. Lineage (NCBI taxonomy): Eukaryota > Metazoa > Mollusca > Bivalvia > Myida > Dreissenidae > Dreissena > Dreissena polymorpha. The sequence goes on along the minus strand of NC_068355.1, from coordinate 184,043,501 downwards.
AGATACAAAATGCTCGTTTTTAAATATGTGTGGCACAATATATTCCATTTTATTTTTCCCCAACAATATCTATTGATATGACACTTACATGGTGCATGAACATGTGTTGAATATATTGATCCACACAAAACAAAAAAAGAGCAGTGTGTATCTTAATAAATCTATATTACCAGACCACATCTAGCGTTGAAATTTTGAATATTGCTATAAGAAACATTGATTTTTTTAATGTGTTAACTTTATGTTTTGAAATATTGTACAAAATATTAATTGATTTTGAGTGTTTATGGTCTTTTAATTGTTGTTTTGATACTTACAATTTTTAAGATTTTTATGTCATTCTGATTATGCCCATGTGACTTTTTTATACCTCCCAAACCCAATAACAATCACAATAAACTCATCAATTTTATACCTCCCGAACCCACTAACAATCACTAATTAACTCATCAATTTTATACCTCCGGAACCCACTAACAATCACAAATTAACTCATCAATTTTATACCTCCCAAACCCACTAACAATCACACATTTACTCATCAATTTTCATTTTTATTATTCCATTCACAAGTTGAACAATTATGTCTTTGTTGTATCAACCTTAGCACTGTTGGGTTTCTATGTCTATTGCGAAATGAAGTCAATATTTGCACCTTGCCAGTCATACTTAATGCAGACAAAAATAATAATATGTTAGAGGATTTTTATGTAACAACTTATGTTCACTTTGTGTTGTTATTATAAAAGTTCAAAGGTAGCTTTAAAAACATGAATTAGCCTTGCTCTGGGAAACGCAATCTGCACAGGCTAGTCAGGGAAACCACTTACCTCTGGGAAACGCAATCTGCACAGGCTAGTCAGGGAAACCACTTACCTCTGGGAAACGCAATCTGCACAGGCTAGTCAGGGAAACCATTAACCTCTGGGAAACGCAATCTGCACAGGCTAGTCAGGGAAACCATTTACCTTTGGGAAACTCAATCTGCACAGGCTAGTCAGGGAAACCATTTACCTCTGGGTTACTCAATCTGCACAGGCTAGTCAGGGAAACCACTTACCTCTGGGTTACTCAATCTGCACAGGCTAGTCAGGGAAACCACTTACCTCTGGGAAATGCAATCTGCACAGGCTAGTCAGGGAAACCACTTACCTCTGGGAAACGCAATTTGCACAGGCTAGTCAGGGAAACCACTTACCTCTTGGAAACGCAATCCGCACAGGCTAGTCAGGGAAACCTCTTACCGCCAAAACTGGATTTTGCTAAGAAAATGCTTCCTTAAAAACAAAAAATCAATAAAAGCAAAAAGTGTTGACACTTATAAACATCTGCTATCCGTTTCAAAATAATTTCTATCGGATCATCATGAAAATGTTCAATATTGTTTTTGGGCATAATATCTTTTACAAGTTTAGTAACCAGCCAGATCGCATTTTCTTGTTTAATGAAGAACATAGACCGTTAAACATATCTAACATTGTACACACGGTCAATGTAAACCAGACCGTTCAACATATCTAACATTGTACACACGATCAATGTAAACCAGACTTCTAACCGGGAGTATTTTGTTGGTTTTGGTTCGTCATTTTTTTGGTGTGTGAAATGTCGGAAAAGTTGCGACTCGACTAAGCATTAATGCCACCAAAATTAATGCAATTGGCGTGAGTTTCATGACAGTTCATACACTTTTAAGTTTGCTGCTCATGTTACAAAACTGTGTAATGCTTTGTATAATTTATATCATATGTCTAATTTTGTCACATGGTTACTTGCCTTAAGTAAAAGACATTCTAGTGATGAATAGAATATTCTCCTGCTGATGCTACTGGAGTTTAACTTTGTTGATATTTTATTTAACAGGACAACTTGTCAATCAACATGGAACAGTACCCAGAAAATCACGACCAGCTCATGAACTGTGTAACTGCGTCAAGCGTGACCCTTCAGAGAAAGGGGCTTCCATGCCGAAGGTCAAATTGGTACCGATCTGGGCTCAAGCAGCAGCCTCAGTCTTTTATCTATTATCTATTAACATTCCAATCTCACAGTAATATTATAAAAACATGACCTGCAAGGTGGAGATGTGAATACAATGAGTATTAAATCCCACAAACCATGCAGAGGTTATATGAGAGTCCATGTTCTGTAAGTTGGTCTGTTAGAGGGGCGTTTCGTCTGCATTTTATGTAAACATAGTTTTACCTCACCACATATGTATATGTCTACATTTCTAAAGGGAATCAGATGAAACTTCAATCATGTGAGCCCCATGAAGTCTGGGTTGAGGTTTAGTTATCATTTTGTGACAAAGCTCTAACTTATCATTGGCCAAGTAACTCTCTTGCATAATATCAACTGACTGTTTCTGTATCTCACCATACATGGAATTACAGAGGCTGTGTTAATTATATTTTATTCAGGGGGATTAACTAATATTGTGCACAGAAGTGTGTTAATATTTGTGTATAAAAACAACGAAAGCATTAAATCCCTTGAACCACTTGTCATCTTTGATTACATTATAACAAATTATCAAATATTACTTATTTTTAAGTGGCCTTTGTTCAGTGTCAAGCAGAATCCTAGCAACCAAGCCACGCCAGCACAGCAGCAAAAACAGTTTCAGCAGCAGTCGTATACTAAACATCAACAACAGTGGTGCATATGCATTAAACTACGAGAGGTATGAATGCAAATATGTCTGTATGATATTAGTATATTCTCAACCATTTAATATTAACTAGTTTGTTTTGTTTAAGAATATATTTTAGCATATTGCTATATTAAAATTTGCTTTTATTATGTTTTATTTTTATTGCACTCTGCCTCTTCTAATCATGTTAAGGATGGCCTGCACCCTACCCCTGTACTGACCTGTGGGTCATGGCCCGCACCCTACCCCTGTACTGACCTGTGGGTCATTGCCCGCACCCTGCCCCTGTACTGACCTGTGGGTCATGGCCCGCACTCTGCCCCTGTACTGACCTGTGGGTCATGGCCCGCACCCTGCCCCTGTACTGACCTGTGGGTCATGTTAAGGATGGCCCGTACCCTGTCCCTGTACTGACCTGTGGGTCATGTTAAGGATGGCCCGCACCCTGCCCCTGTACTAACCTGTGGGTCATGGCCCCCAACCTGCCCCTGTTCTAACCAGTTGGTCATGACCTGCACCCTGTGGGTCATGGCGCGCACTCTGCCCCTGTACTGACCTGTGGGTCATGTTAAGGATGGCCCGCACCCTGCCCCTGTACTGACCTGTGGGTCATGTTAAGGATGGCCTGCACCCTGCCCCTGTACTGACCTGTGGGTCATGTTATGGTCATATGGGCTTGGATGGTCATGGAAGTAAGAAAGTGTAAGATTTTAAAGAGACTTGTTCAAATATGTTGTGAGAAAGTTGTCAGTGACATAACTAAAAGAAATTAATACGCCAACACATAAAAACAGATTTACCGGTTACTACAAATTATACCAATATATTGCATTACATATTGTATGGTATTGTGATATGCTTTGGCTGCTTTTAATTCGATGATTATTTAAAGTAGGCTTTTTTTTAAATATACAAGCGTATCTTTGTTTAATATGTATTTTATTTTATTCCATGAACTGTATTAGTTCCGTTTGAATAATAATTGTTAAACATATTGCACACGTTTAAACCAATTTATGTAATAATATTCCATCTTTATCTGTAAATAAAGGGACTCTTACACAGGGCATTAGCAAGAACAACCAAAAACGTTCCTTTAAAAATTGCATACTCTTTCTCTGTTTGCAGAATATATGCAGAAAAACTAGTGTCTTATTGAATGATAAGGGATTTGATTACAGCTAAGAAATAATCTTTAAACGTTATCTGTAAAATGTTGTTTTGCCATTTGCAGTAAACAAGTTGACTGCGTAATGTGGCATCAAAGTCTGCAAGGAGAAACCATGCAATTGAGGAAGCCAAGAAACCATGTGATAATTTCAAGCAGCTTACCTACTCTTGTAAGTATGTGTTTTGTTTTAACGTACGCATTATATATTTTTATTTGAGTACAGATTTATGTTATTGAAATAATAATTGGTTTCCATGCACAAATGAAAGATTTTATGTTTTTCACTAGAGTAAATATATAAACGCAAGTATTAAAATATAATATGTCTGAAGAATATCCACAAAACATGTGTTTGTCATAAATCATATTAAATTTATTGATAAAGATGCGCACATTATGACTAGTTTTGTCCACCAATCTATAATTTAAACATAAAGTTTGACGTTTTTAACGCACATTTCAATGACGTCAAACTGTGGAATCACTTATTTTAAGGAGATATCATTTTCGCGCACCCACCATGTCTCAGATTTATGACCAATGCCCATATTAATAGAGTTTTCAATTAACAAACAGCTAGGTGTCAGTTTGACAGGATTCAATACAACTAAGGTGTGTATATTATAACTGTTGTTTCATGCGACCCCTATTAGAAGTATAGCCCTGTCTAGTAAGGGCATATTCCGGAACCATCTTGAGCACATGTTTGATGCAATAAACAGTTTTGTGTTAAGTTCAACTTTTCTATAAAGTATCAAAGCTATTGCATTCAAACTTGGTACACTTACTACATGTATCATGAGGGGAGTGGGCAAGCAAAGTGAGATAACTCTGGCTGGCAGTTTGACATAATTATGTGCCCTTTTATACTTAGAAAAGTGATATTTAGGTTAAGTTTTGTGTTTATGTCCACTTTATTTCTAATGTATCAACGCTATTGCTTTCATACTTGCATCAATTACTAACTACCATAAGGGAACTGTGCAAGCAAAGTTATTTAACTCTGACTGGCATTTTGACAGAATTATTGCCCCTTTTATACTTAGAACATTGAAAATTTGGTTAAGTTTTGTGATTTGGTGCACTTTACTTCTTAAGCATCATGGCTATTGATTTCGCACTTGCAACACATGCTCACTATCATAAGGGGACTGTGTAGGCAAGTTATGTAACTTTTTTTTCATTTTTGAAAGATAATGTAATAAAAGACCACATCTTCACACTATACACCCTCTCCACCCATCCCTCCTTCTGTTTGATGAAGTATTGAGATAGGTCCCTTCACCTTTACAAAAAACAAAATATTAGCGAAGCTCTTCTTCTTCTTCTTATACTTAACCATAAAAGCAAAATCTGTTGCAATTGGTGAATGTTCAAAAAGTGTTCTAGAACAATTTATATATAACCCTGGTCTTTCTTACACACCACTTGATATTTGTGTTTTGTATAAACACCATTGAAATAAAATTTGGTCTTAAAACCAAATGAAAGTAATTTATAACAACTACATAGTTTAATTTTATTTCATTGAACGTGTACACAGTTTCAAGTGTTACCCAGCTTCGTAACATCCTGGGCACAAGGCGAGCTTTAGTTAAAATATGTGTGCTCGTTTATATGAAAGTTTATATCTTATTAAGACACTCACAATTATGTTACCGGGTTGAGCCAGTTTTTTATCCTTGAAAAAGCTAGTGTTGTCTTCAGTTTTGTTGTTTCATTTTGCACATGATTTACTTTATTTCCAGGAAACCCGGATAGCAAAGCATTGAGATTGTTCTGGAAGCATTTGTAGTCACAGCTCATTAAGCATCCCCCTGAAGCAGGACCCTCAGTCTACGGGTGAGTTTTCAAGCGATGTGTTTATTTTTGGCAAGCCCCTGAATTCAGAGATGGGTGGGTGCATGTAGATTGACCCTTGTTCGTCGATACATCCATCCAGCTGTACGTTCTAGTATAACCTCGAACCTCGAAAAGTATTGCTTCTTGTGTGATGAAACCAAATATATTTATTATCATGTGAAATTTCCTTCTTGTTTATTTGGATTCATGTTTCCTTTGACATAAGTAGTAGAGTTTTGACACAAAATTGGAATGTGGGTTCATGGTGGCCAAACCATTTTCTTACTTCATAAAAATCATCTGAGTTTTCTCAGAAAAACTCTCGCTGAATTCATGTTTTTGGGACTATCGTCTAGTAGGCCTTTGCTTATTGTCATTATTGATGAGGTAGTATTTGATAATAAAAAGGATCTTTATAAAAACCCAGTCCAAATTATTTGGTAATAAAGAGGTTATACTTTATCTAAAATAATTATTATTAATTATTATTGTATCAATAGTCCCAGGTCCATCATTTTGCTTGATTGGTCTTTGTCAGCCCGGGTACTACTTAAAAGTACCCCGGGTACTCTTAAACATACTACAATGCACCCAGGGTATGGAAAATGTACCCAGGAATACTAACGCTAAATTGGCCGTTGTTTGATCATTTTCTCAAGTTAGTTAGTATGTTCATATTTATATCAGTGTTCTGTAAAATTGCCCCAGTATAATCGAAACTCATACTCTCGAAGAATGTTGAGTCAGTTTTTTTTCAAAGATAATTTAGTTTCCTAATTCGTTAGCGCGTTATATCACATCGGATTTTGGGTAGGAGTGAACCTCGAGTACAGTGAAATATTGGCTGGGTGCATTTAAGCGTATTTTCTGTACCCGGGGTATATTGTAGTATACTTAAAGATTACCCGGGGTACTTTTAAGTAGCACTCAAATCCACATTGACCAATCGAGCCATCGTTTCATCTATGGATTCAAGTCATATAAGTCGTAACACCCTATGCAAGTTTTGTTTTTCGTTTGGTATCAAAAATAGACGGAAACACATTTACAGTATCACGTTCTTTTTTTGCAGACGCCAATTGACGAAATAAAACTTGTCATTCAGCAACACAGCCAGTTGCAGCAGTTGTTACCATATTGACCCCAGTCAAAACTAGGAGCTCAGAGACAATCAGCAACACAGCCAGTTGCAGCAGTTGTTAACAAATTGACCCCAGTCAAAACTAGGAGCTCAGAGACAATCAGCAACACAGCCATTTGCAGCAGTTGTTACCATAGTGACTCCAGTCAAAACTAGGAGCTCAGAGATAAAAACTGTTTAAGATAGATATTCTCTACATTCCTCATGGTCAGGCAACACAGCCAGTTGCAGCAGTTGTTACCGTATTGACCCCAGTCAAAACTAGGAGCACAGAGACAATCAGCAACACAGCCAGTTGCAGCAGTTGTTACCAAATTGACCCCAGTCAAAACTAAGAGCTCAGAGACAATCAGCAACACAGCCAGTTGCAGCAGTTGTTACCATATTGACCCCAGTCAAAACTAGGAGCTCAGAGACAATCAGCAACACAGCCAGTTGCAGCAGTTGTTACCAAATTGACCCCAGTTACAACTAGGAGCTCAGAGACAATCAGCAACACAGCCAGTTGCAGCAGTTGTTACCATAGTGACCCCAGTCAAAACTAGGAGCTCAGAGATAACACAGCCAGTTGCAGCAGTTGTTACCGTATGACCCCAGTCAAAACTAGGAGCTCAGAGATATATACTGTTAAAGATAGATATTCTCTACATTCCTCATGGTATGTTAAGCACAAACTCTGACAGATCTCATCTTTGAACTTTGTAACGGGCGAAAAATAAATGACCTTGTTCAGAATGAAATGGCAGAATGACAAAGCACAACAATTTAAGGGGAAACCATAAATTAATGTGACCAGCAAAGATGTGTTCAAAGCAAAACAATATGTCATGTCTTTGGGGACTTTGAATTTTGATGGTGTCATTCATTAAACATTGAATATTTTTGTTAAATATAGTTAAATATAATGATATAAAGGATATTTGATTAAGGCGTGTATGTTAATTATTACTTTAAGCACAAATATAGCACGTCTATCAATTACTTATGAAACTTGCACCTGATAATGATAAATGCATGAAAATTAAATTGTACTTAAGACATTATTTCATACGTTGAGCTTAAGAAAATTGAAAGCTGTTTAAATTGTGCTGGTAACATTATATACAAAATATGTATTGGATTATATTCATGTAAAAAACAAGTTTCAGTTTTCTGTTGTTACATGCAATATAGAAGTATTATCAAGAATCGTGTTAAGTATGGCACTATTCGAAATGAATATTCATTAAATAAAGACAAAATCATTTAATCTTCTTTCAATTGTCAATTCTGTATGTACTACTACTACCTTATTTATTTGACTTGATATGGTTTGTTAAATTATAAGATAATGCCTCTTTATTTGGAAAGCTTTCAATGTTTTGAAACTGAGTATTTAAAAATGAATTATTAAAAGAATTATGAAAAATCATGACTGATGTCAAAGTTATGTTTGATTTTGCCAATTTTGTGTTGATATTTAATATACATGTACTTACATGCTCATAAGTGTTGACATTTGTTTTTGAACATAATAGTTTTTTATGTTTTATATCGTGTATATACACATTTACAAGTCCAAATGTTCATCCTCTCAATCACTCAGTAACTTTACCAACAATAAATGTTGGATCTCTGTATATAGGTAAATTGTGCAATTGATATATAGAGCAACTGCAACAAATCAGTCAGTTACAAATCAAGGCAGAGTGATGTAATATGCTGGCAATTGTTAAGTAGTGCAGTTGTCTCTTTTTGTTCTCAGGTTAGAGCAATGTTGTTTGCTTCAAAAATAAAAGCACAGTCTCCCTTGTAAGAAAATTAATGTGTTCACATCTCAACATAACAAGTAAATTCATAGGGAAAATCAAATTATTTACATGATATACTCGACAATTAGTCTAATGGAATTTGTAGAATAAAAAATAACATGTAATTATGACGATTATAAGTGAATGTTTGACACAAAATGTCTGTTCAGAAATGTGCATATTTTAATGATAAATCTATACATTGTACTTGCTGTACTTTTTATAGTATATTTTATGAACGTGCAGCTGATAAGTGAATGTGACAATTTACGAGTTATGTTACAATTTGTTACACGTTGACATGGCCACATAAGCTGTTAATGGAGTGCATTCACTGCGGCCAGTTTCCAGAAATCTCCCAATTAAAAAACACCAGAAAATATCTTAAGATCAGATAGTTTGGTTGTTCACCTTAGTTTTGATTTATTTATTGATTGTGTTATGCCTTGTACTCTTAATTTGTTATCAAATATTTAAGTTTATGTGACTTGAAGAGACTTACATGTTTATGTTATTGATGTGTTTGTGCTGATTTCTTGCATTCTGATTAAAGAATATTCAAGTGGAAAAAGAATATTGTTGTGCATTGAAAGTGTGTTTTGATTTCAAATAAAAATACTATGAAAATATAGTTCAGTCGTTTGATTACAAAGTTATTACAAAGGTGATCAATTGCTCATCAAGTGTAGGTGTTTGCATACGGACATAATATGTCTGTGCTTTATATGTATATAATGTAGATCCCCATTTACTAGAACATATTTTGATGTGCTTAAATGTGCTAATAGCCTGATGAAATTCGTGTTGACTATGCGTTTTACATTTTGCCATTGTTATTTAAAAAATGAAAAACAAATGAATTGTCAGTGTAAATAAATACTGTATTGTTGTTCAATCAGTTAAACTATTTCACTGTTTTCATGCATATGTTCAAATCATTTTCATTTTTGTTCAATCTTTAAGATGCAACGCTTGTGTAATTTACTTTATGAAACTTATATATACACAAAAATGTAGTACAGATGTATATCAAATGACTGCTGTGGGCTTGTGGTAAACAGAAAACCATGCTTTAAATTGAAAAACCTTGTTATATGCCATGTTTTTCATTTAATAATATTAAAAGCACTCTTGAAATTGAACTTCTTGAAAATATGTTTCATTGTTTTGTAAAAATATCTTAAGTTATCTATTCTAAATTATCTATCCTTATATAAGAAATACAAATTAAAATTGGTTATTGGAAATAAGTCAATTAAAAGTCAAGGGATAATGATGTAATGTACATAAAAATGTCAAAACTGCTATTGTCTCTATTTGTATTCTAGATATGTTATATCCTTAAATAAACAAATACAATGTTGTCTCCTTGTTGAATAGGTGTTGTGTACCTCTGAACATGTCATTTACTTTAAGTATTTTAAATTAGTTCTCACTATCTGCACCCGTAAGTCACTCATGAATTTTGTGTAATAAACATTGGATAAATATATTTTTATATAATCAGTTATAAGATAAGGTGAAAAGTGTATGTGCGTTATTAGTTATAAACATTGGATAAATATATTTTTATATAATCGATTATAAGATAAGGTAAAAAGTGTATGTGCGTTATAAGAAATAAACATTGGATAAATATATTTTTATATAATCAATTATAAGATAAGGTGAAAAGTGTATGAGCGTTATTAGTAATAAACATTGGATAAATATATTTTTATACTAGAAAGGGCGCGGCAGAGGCCGACGCGTATCCCCACGCCGAATGTTTGACCTAGGTGTGCCCCAGGGTTGGTAATGGGGCCATGCATAGCTGAGATTGACCGTATTGTCATAAGAGAAGTTCATCATCAATTAGAAGTGAATTGGTGTAGAAATGAAGAAGTTATAGTAAAAGGCAATTTTGGGTGGGTGTGACATATGTGGGCAGGGCGCCCCAGGGTTGGTAATTGTGCCATGCATAGTTGAGATTGACCGTATTGTCATAAGAGAAGTTCAGTATCAATTTGAAGTGAATCGGTGTAGAAATGAAGAAATTATAGTAAAAGGCAATTTTGGGCGGGTGTGGTCTATGTGGGCGGGGCCCCAGGGTTGGTAATGGGGCCATGCATAGTTGAGATTGACCGTATTGTCATAAGAGAGGTTCAGTATCAATTTGAAGTGAATCGGTGTAGAAATGAAGAAATTATAGTAAAAGGCAATTTTGGGTGGGTGTGGTCTATGTGGGCGGGGCGCCCCAGGGTTGGTAATGGGGCCATGCATAGTTGAGATTGACTGTATTGTCATAAGAGAAGTTCAATATCAATTTGAAGTGAATCGGTGTAGAAATGAAGAAATTATAGTAAAGGCAATTTTGGGTGGGTGTGGTCTATGTGGGCGGGGCCCCAGGGTTGGTTATGGGGCCATGCATAGTTGAGATTGACCCTAATGTCATAAGGGAAGTTCAGTATCAATTTGAAGTGAATCCGTTGTAGAAATAAAAAAGTTAAAGTAAATGGAATTTTTTGGTGGGTGTGGCCTATGTGGGCGGGCGCCCCAGGGTTGGGATTGGGGCCATGCATAGTTGAGATTGACCCTAATGTCATAACAAAAGTTCAGTATCAATTTGAAGTGAATCCGTGTAGAAATGAAAAAATTATAGTAAATGGAAATTTTTGGTGGGTGTGGCCTATGTGGGCGGGGCGCCCCAGGGTTGGGAATGGGGCCATGCATGGTTGAGATTGACCGTATTGTCATAAGAGAGGTCCAGTATCAATTTGAAGTGAATCGGTGTAGAAATAAAGAAGTAAATGTAAAATAACCTAAAAAAATGAGTGATAATTTCTGACGCGGCCCCACCCCAACCGCTATAACTTTTGACCCAGGGGTCAGATCAAAATTCCAAATAGTGCAGGGTCGCACATATGCTCATAGCTACCATGTGTGTAAGTTTCAAGGTTCTAGTGCTTTTAGTGTAGGAGGAGATAGTGGCCAGGACGGACGGACGGACAGACGGACGGACGGACGGCGGAGATAACCACAATATCCCCACCTTTTTTTCAAAAAGTGTGGGGATAATAATCGATTACAAGATAAGGTGAATAGTGTATGTGCGTTATTAAATTCATCAGGTATGACCATACTGTGCTACAAGTTTTGTAATTGTGACTATTAAAAGTACATGATCTGCAAAAAATGTCACTTAAACAAATGTGTATATGTTTATCATTATTAAATTCTTTCCAACTAGATTACACTTGATAAGTTTCGGCTTAAAGCTGAAAAGTTATTGTTACATTTTATCAGCGTTGAGCTCAACTAGCATCCGTAGTGAATACTGTAAAATTTAAGCTTTCTCAGAATGAGTATGTTGAAAATATCTTGACGACGGTTAGAATCTGTGTCGCATGTGTCAAAAAACTAGAACTAAAGGTCAAATCTTAGAAAAAAAACTTGTTTTCACTGCAGAGGCTTCTGTTATTAATCGATCTGCAGTCAACGTTCTCCGAATACTTATATTGACGATATGTAGAATGAGTGCGAATCTGGGTCACGTGCATCCAAAAACTAGGTCACCAGATCATATCTAATACGATTATTATCTCATTAAGGAATCAATATTGATGATACCACACCGAAGATGTGGACCATTGTTTCTTTAAATGTTTGCGTTATCAGGACGTTCGTGTGCAAATGTTTATAAACACGAGTATATTTCATCCAATTAGTGCATAAAAACTCATGTTTGGCATACAAACATTGACCTAGGAAGAAAATTGTAAGCTCGTTCAAGAAGTTCAGTTATTAATCAAACGAACGAGACGATTTAAAGGGGTCTTTTCACAGATTTTGGCATGTTTTGAAGTTTTTCATTAAATGCTTTATATTGATAAATGTAAACATTGGATCTAAAAAGCTCCAGTAAAAAAAAACAAGAATAAAATAAAAACATGCAAAAAGAAGCCTTCAGCATGGCTCGAACCAGTGACCCCCGGAGTCCTGGAGTAAAAACCAATTAGACCGCTCGGCCATCCTGCCAAGTATGTATGAGAGATGTATTTTGTACTTTATATAAGCAATCTTAGTAGTTTCACAAAATTACACGACAATAACAGAACTCTCCAAATTATTAAATCGGTTCGCGTTGCAACGCTTAATAATTTCAGGTTTTTAAATCGTCAAAAGATGCATATAATGGCTATATTAGACCATGGTAAATGTTCAGTATTACTGTTTCCTCACAAATATCATAACTAAAACGAAAATTTGCGAATCTGAAACAACTTTTTTCAATTTTGTCAATTTACCAAAACTTAAAAAGATCCCTTTAAGTGCATGCTGTTCTGGTTTTATGCTGTTCGCATGTAGTCATTTTCACTTTGCTTCTGAACAGAAAATGGTAAAAAATAGGCCAAAACTAAATACTGTGCTAATAAGAAAAGTTCATGGAATATAATCCTATATAAAGATAAAATATGAAATCTGGGCTTAATGCATGTTTGTAAAATGTCGTCCCAGATTAGCATTAATGCATGTTCATAAAATGTCATCCCAGATTAACCTGCCCAATCCACAAAGGCTAATCAGGAACGGCACTTTCCACATAAACGGGTGGCTTCTTTTTAAGGATAATTCCTTAAAACAAAAGTACCATACAAGTGGAAAGTGTCGAACAGCAAAGGCTAATCTGAAACGACATTTTCCACATAGACTGGCTGATAATTTAAACGAGAATTCCCTTGAAAAATTCCATACAAGCGGATAGTTTCGAATTGAACAGGCCAATCTTGGACAACAACGCACATGCATTAAACCCGGTTTTCCCGAGGTGCGGCACATATTTTTTAATCCAGATGTTCGACTGTTTAAGTTTTAATGACCAACATTATATGATTTGCTAATAACATACGCATTGAAACTATCAAATAAAAGGTATTTAATATAATGATCCATCAAGTACGTAATATGATATACCAAGAAAAAAAAAGTTGACAAGCAAGGGGTCGTATAACTTCACTACGGAATAGATTTTACGGTTACTGGCGCACGTAGGTCATCTTGTGACGATATTTCTATCTGAAATACTTGTGAGTATCGGTGTTTTGGTACATCATAACCTTTGAATAGTAACTAGCTATAAGAATATTATTAATTTCAAACAACTGAACTATTTTATGTTGCTAAAGATGAACAAAGATGAACACACACAGCCGCTTTGTAGATTCGCCTTAGTTTAGTTTAGTCTAACCTATTTATTTTAGCTTGATTGCATGGAAAGCCTTAAACTTATTTGAAACGCTTCTGAGTCCATTTCCTCGGTCTAGAACTAGTACTTGGTGTCTATAGGGAGATTTAAAGAACGATTCGACAGCGGGGATCGAACACGTGACCTCCCGATCTCGAGGCAGACACCATATCTACTACGCCACGGCTACTGTATGTTTGTTTATCCTTTTAACGCTTTATTTCGACTTCTTAATGAATTGAGTGTTAGCTATATGATGCTTTGTTTCAACATCAATTTAATAAATTCGAGATGTTGTTGTCCTATTGATTATCGTTTTGTTTTTATGTAATCGTTGCTCATACAGTCATAGTTCTAGTTTTCTGGTATGTGTTTAATTATTTAGTAATTAAATGGTCATTAAATTGAAGTGTCTTGTCTTTGTATTGCACATGCATCTGAATCGTGTCGCTATGAAGTTAACTGTTATTTAGCTTTTAATGTTTAACAAATTTTTTTGGACCAACTTGCCCAAGTGTGAGGTCTGATCATCAGTTTAAAAAATATCCTGATTATATTATTATATTTATTGAGTTTCATAATTTGATAACATCTGAATGAAACTCGTCGGTTATTCAAATAATAAAGCGACCTGTTCATTTTCATTATTTGTGTGATTACCGTCCACAGATTTGTTTGCCTATTGCTCAGGGAAGCGGACAACGACAACGAGCGAGGCATGGTGTAATGCGCACGGGGGGCTTAGCCTTTTGCTAAAATTTTCGTTAAGAAGAGACTAAATTTGAACGAAAAATATCATAAAAGCATTAAGTGTCGTACCTAATACGTAAGCCCCGTTTTCATAGGCTAAATTATTTGAGCCGATTTGTTGCCTCGCGGTTACACACTGGCACCAGGGGGTCGAATGATTTGAGACCGCTCTCAAGCATGACCTTCTAGTATTTTTCGTTTTCATTAGACGTTCGACCAACTAAAAGGTCTTCACTGTGAGCACTAACTAAAAAGGTTCGTCGCTGGAACCGGAGATGATATGACCTGAGGTCGCATGTATCTATCATTATACATCATGATGCAGATGCCACGTCCTTTAAAGGAGCGGTGGCCGTATAGAGCTTCCTGGCGAATTAGTAAAAAAGTTATACACCCAATATGTATTTTATCGTCCATGCCTTTAATAGAAATATCAACGGCGCTCTGCTCCACCCATTCCCCTTGCATTTATTAGTCGACTCCTTATGGCTCGAAGTCGCGGGACCGACAAGAAAACTTTGATGGATACGACCTTCGAGCCGAAAGATTCATAATATTATTATTTGTTTGCTTACAAAAACAACAGCACAAAATTAACTTTCAGTCAAGGCGCCGAAGGCACTGACGTTGTTTGCTGTTTTTTAATCTTAGACGCAACTCAGTTTTCAAAAGTATGTGATAGCTTTTTATATCTCAAGTTTGAAGTGACCACAACCAATTCAAATTTATAAAGAGTGTGTCTTAAAGCACATATCGAGACGTGTTGTTAATCAGTGTGCACAGGCTAGTCTTATTTGACATGCATTAAGCCCCTTTTTCCTGAAAGCAGCCAATATGTACAGATTTCAATGATCAACACTAGACTGGCCAACGTTGTCTTACAAGCTGTTAAATACTTTTAAATACATACACAAAATTTAGTGTACCAGTGGGAACTATAAACAGGCAGATGCGGTGGTTAGAGCAGACACTCCTAGCCTAGCATTTGTCGTCTGCTTAATTTTACTGCAGTTATACACACAGGCAGTCACGGGTTACAGTTCCTAACGTAGTAAAGCCCATACTGATTTGCAAAATTGTCTCTACATTATTTGTGAGCTAACACTCACAAATAAAAACCAAACAAAATTTTGCAAGTGTTGCTAAATTAACATTTTGAGTGTCTATGTTGCAGAGTGGAACGCTATTCGTCATTAGTCCGTGTAAGAAGAAATCTGCGTCGTAAAACTCCATATAACAGCATACGGCGTATGTACGCTTGCCCGTCTGCGTCGAACAAATCCATATAACAGCATACGGCGTATGTACGCTTGTCCGTCTGCGTCGTACAACACCATATAGCAGCATACGGTGTATGTACGCTTGTCCGTCTGCGTCGTACAACAACATATAGCAGCATACGGCGTATGTACGCTTGTCCGTCTGCGTTGTACAACACCATATAGCAGCATACGGCGTATGTACGCTTATCCGGCACAGGCTTATCTGGGACGACACTTTACGCACGTGCATTAAGCCACGTTTTCCCAGAACGAGGCTCATATTTACCCAAAGATTCATCAAGTGTCATGTAGAAACATTCAGTGCGTTTTGTGTTTGCTTAATGCCTGATATTTGAATGTTTGTATTTATTAAACATTGTTTGTTGAATATAAATGTGAATTACCGATACATATTTTATTAAAGAATCATTATTATATTACTATCGAATTATGTCAAGTGGTATATTCAATGATGATGCGATGAGAGTGATTATAACTGATGATAAATGATGATAACCGACGATAACTGAAGTTAACCGATGATAACCGAGGATAACTGACGTCAACCAATGATAACTGAGGATAACTGAAGTCAACCGATGATAACCGAAGCAATGGCTTTTGATTTCGTTATAATTACACAGAGCAAGCATGTTGTAATTTGTTAAATACATTTTAATCACCATATACCGTTAATAACATAATTTCGATAAAACAACCGTCACAATGTCGATTCACTTAATTGCGTCTGTCAGATCTTGTCCAGATCGTAACTTCATCATCGATGTACATCTGAAATAAACTACCAACAAGAAATATCTTTAAAAACGATATACGGCGTTGATTGTGGTTGCAGTTGATGAAAGGTAAAGACTTCAATGAATGAGATCAAAGATAGCGAATGTCTTTTTCTGTGCAGTTCTTAGCTGCAGCAAACGCAGTACGGGATGATACGCGGGAGTTTTCGCGGCTTATTTTACATTACATATTGCTGGTCATAAACGCATAGATACAAAACAGAAAACCAAAAGAAGAATGGAAGTGAAATTAAAACATATGAGTCAACCGGCCACACGCGACGTATCCGTACATATGTTAAATATTTATACGCGCGTTCTTCGAACAAACCTGTTTTAGTGGTTTGTCTGGCGTTGCTATTTGATTCGATTATTAACAGTATCGAGAATCATTGCGCTCATGCTTAATTCATTAGTCAATATGATGGCATAGTTCTTGTTAAATTAATTAAAAATAATATTTATCATGGTATTGTTGTAAAACACATTAAGAATCTATTATTGACATACCATATGATATCGCTGGATATCTTCATTTAACATCTGTCTGGTCTAAAGAAAATTCCAGTTCACCTAGTTCACGCTATAGCGTCTTTATTATGTAACGATTATTTTCCTGGCCGCGAACTCCGATCAGCACATAGGGTAGAGAGGCAGCGATGACCTGTACGTAAACTCTGACATTCACTCACAGTGGCCGCAAATTGACCCGATATACCTCGCGAGTTGAAATGCAATGCATCAAAGTGAGTCTTCGCTTCCACTGCTCTCTATACTTTAACATGTTAACATGTTGCCAGGAATATGGAAGTTAGTACTAAATATGAAAACATAGCCTTTAAGAGCAAACGTTCTCGCGCTGAAAATCTTCTGAAAATAAAAGGTGGACGCACAAACTGTATTGATTTCGAGATTGAGTGTAAAACTGTTCTATCTATTTAGCCTTTTCATTAGATATAAAATTGTTTCATGCTGAACACGCAGTAAAACAGTGTTACAAAGACGCGGACATGTTTCCAATGTTCTGGTCTTATTCTCAAATCAGCCAATGCAGTCAATGAAGTGTATTCATCTGTACTTGGCGGCGGGAAGTTTTATTTGAATTCTATTGGACGCTAACAAAGGTCAGGCTAAGGTGAAAAGCTGGCTTAATACAGCACGCCGAAAAAGCATCACTATTTGAAGACGGTGTTGTCGAGTGCAATGCATGTATGCATAAATAAAGAATCATAATCACACTTACAGGTCAGTTGTTGAATACTAGTATGAAGATTTAACAGCTGGACCTGACTGTAACTTTTTGATAAGTCTGGAGATGTTAAATGAATAACTGAAAACAAAAAACTGAAATATTTACTCCCAAGATCATTAAGGTATTAATTCAATCATGTATTGCAGTAACCTTTCAGATCTGGGGCATAGTTGTAAAAATCGGTTGAGCTGTAAAGGAAATACATTTATTAATAGAGTAAAGCGTCTGAAATGCATTGCAATGATAATTTTTAAAGTGCGTGTATTTTCTTACAAGGCGTTTAAAAGTGATATTATGGGCATTTTTAACCAGGTTTTCCGAAGGAAAAAACTGGTTATTAGATTGGCGAATGCGGGCGGGCTAGCTTGCGGGCTGGCGGGCTGGCGGGCGGGCGGAACAAGCTTGTCCGGGCCATAACTATGTCGTTCATTGTCAGATTTTAAAATCATTTGGCACATTTGTTCACCATCATTGGACGGTGTGTCGCGCGAAATAATTACGTCGATATCTCCAAGGTCAAGGTCACACTTTGAGTTCAAAGGTCAAAAAGGGCCATAAATGAGCTTGTCCTGGCCATAACTATGTCATTCATTGTGAGATTTTAAAATCATTTGGCACATTTGTTCACCATCATGGGACGGTGTGTCGCACGAAAATCACGTCAATATCTCCAATGTCAAGGTCGCCACGACTAAAAATAGATTTAAAAAAAAAAAAACTTACAAAGGGGGTTAATTTTGTTTGTTCATTTCAAAAGTTCAGTTTGAGTTTTCTCCCTTTATCAGCTTTTTTTCACAATGAAAACCTGGTTTTGTGACAATTTTGTCCCTTGTTCACTGTTGATTTGAGCTGAAAAGAATAAACAGGCCAAAAGATTAGTTAAAATGTGGTAACTGTCCAATTATCTGCAACTCATCTTTCTTCTAATTGTTTATAAAAATATATATTATATTCGATATTTTACATAACTCACCCAGTCCTCTAAGCCGAAATGATACGTTCAACAAAATAGTGCTCTTGTGTCGTATGAACGAATCTGCACTAACACTCAATTTTGATTCACATTGAAATCGAATCATTTTCATATTCAAATGCATTATTTTTCTCTTTCCGGGATCTTGTTTTAGCATTATAGGATGTTGATGCTGCATTAACAAATATAAGTGTATATGAAGTGAAAACACCAAAAATAAAAAAACGGCTGCGATATACACCTATAAATTGTTAGATGCCCATAATATCACTTTCAATAGGCTGAACAGTATTTAAGCCTGACAGACACAGAGGAAGCGCGTTATATCTGACTCGCAGAGGTCCCGGATTTGAATCCTGTGGATTTCATTCAACTATTTTACTTGACATTATAGTTATTGCAGAATACGCCACACATAACAGTATGTTTTGGTAAAACCATTTAACGACACTTTCAATACCAAACATACACAGAGATTTGACTGGAACAAGCACTTTTTAAAACAAGAATTTCAACGAGTACATAAAATACAGATTTTATGCTGCATATGGCAGTGTAAAATACATCAGAATTACTTTTTTTATTAGCCTGTGTTCTTGTTTAAAAGTTCATTGTGTACTGCACGGTTATGCACGGTTATACTTCACGCAAAGTGAAATTTTGTCACCGATTTCAGACGTATTCAAGGATGTATTCACATACCTTAATTAAGATATCGGCACAAACTGCAAGAACACTTGTCTTTTATGCACTTAAGATGTTTTTCAACTATTTTTCAATAACTGAGATATTTGAACAAATAAAGCTTTTAACAGTGTGTTAACATTCTTCAAGCCTAGAGCAAGACTGCCACTGATTTTGTCGCAATATGTGGCTTAAGGGATAAAAGATCAAGCATACGAAACAAGAGAGAATGGCGTGAATGGAATGCATGCGTATCGTTGTGTATTTTTGTAATCTTGTTCTCCAATCTGAAATTTAAATATATGGAGATCATCGTATTTGCTAGTAAGGTAATTCGAAAATTGAACACTTATTCTTCCCAATCGGATCCGCATCCCATCCCTTACATGCCCATTCATTTTGTCCATAATATTCACATCACTCATCTTGTCTAGCACTCCAATGGTCACACTGGACATTGGTCGAATAATCATTAAAATCGTTTTATAATCATGCTTGTAGATGAATTTCTGCAAGATTAACATTCCAGTATCTGTGGTTTTACCATTTAAATTACACTAATTTAAATGCCGAAATGATCGCATTATAATATTGGGGACGATTGAACTTTACCGGTACGCAACACTTAACATCAAACAGCTTACCCTAACCCTAACCCTTAACACCTAACACATAACAACTAACGCAACATCTTATAATCCATTTTATCCTATATATGTCCGTAGTATCGGGGGCTACAGTCCCCAAACCCCCGCTTTGTCGATAGTGGTAAACAACTGCGTACCGGTAAAGTTCAATCTAGCCTAATACTGCAACCTTTTAAAGCAATTTTCAAGCCTTTCTTTCTCCTATTGCAAACTTTTGTAATACTTTTAACGATCGATATGTTTTTTTATTAATTTCAATAAAAGGGCATGTCATACGAATGCAGGCACCAGTACAAAACATCGTTTTGGCAGCCATATTTCGACAAAGAATTTTTCGACAAAAGCCCCATATAACAGAAAACGCAAATTAAAAGTTCATTTTTTTAACTTAAAATGCAATTGACGTGATAAACATACTGCAGAAACACGTGGTTATTAGAAAAAGGCACATAATACAAGCCTTAGATTTTTAAATAGCTTTTATTCAAGAAGAGAAGAAGAACTCTTTAGAAATTACGCACTACGGAGAGATACTCGATGTTTTAGTTGAATGTAACCTAAGATGGCGGCGTTTGACAAATCATTTAGTGAACGAACTTGACAAATACATTTTAGTAAGGAATATAAAACTCATAATGTAATGACAAAGGTGAATATGTGTTTATTACATCTATTTATATGAAATAGCTATATATTAACGATGGTCTGATTCATACAATTTCTATTTTTCAAACAAATGAATCGTAAACTGTATCCTCGAGTATCCTTACATCGTGGTAATAACGAAAGTCGGTCTCGCGCGACGTAAACTGTCAAGAGATCTTGGCGGTTCAACACTTACATTTTACATCGGTTATCGGTTAATGTTACTACGGTAGATAAAACAAAAAACATGCAGCTAAATATTACACAATCTACCTTTTCATTGCATACCCATTGCTCAGCTTCTCGGTCCCTGTGTATCCTAAGTTCGTGGTAAACCTTCCAGGTTAAAATTGATCAACTTCCGGTTTCAAAATGTTATTTTTTTGCATTAGGCCAATCAAAACAATTGTTTACTGTAACTAATTAACTTTCATTTACCTGAGAATTTTTTATGTGGGATTAACAAGTTCTAACTTTTGAACACTGAAAATAACAAAAACACTATCTACGTATGTCTCATTAAAACAGAACTTATTCCTCGGAACCAGCAATGGCCGGATGCAGTAAAAGGGATCCCCAATCTTTACATAATATAATTAGCTGCGTTTACAAAAAGTAACATTACTACTCAAAATCAACGAAAATTACGTACAATATTTCGTAAAATAAAGCTGAACAATAAAAAATCATTGTTCCTTGTGGTCATTGTCGAAATTTCAACGCCATATGCATACATGCCATACGTCCCGATCTCGGCGGGACAGTCCCGCTTTTGGGCCCTTTGTCCCGCCGTCCCGATATAAGACGATTTGTCCCGACATTCGTAAAAAACGATGTAAGGTCTATAGGTTCCCAATAAAATTCGCTATTCAAGCTCTGTTTCGCTAACACTTACCCCCGCTAATCCCTTTATTGCCCCCAAATAACAATCCGCTTCTACTTATCGTGTGTACCAGTGTTGTTTATGACACCTTATCAGCGATTTATCGGCTAATTATTGATTTCATCAGGCATTCACACCATGGTGGTCTTCAAGATAGTGGTCGCTTATTGCTATCGATAGTTGTATTATTATGAAATAAATGTTGAAAATGTGTTTATTTTTGTATTTGTTTGAAACGGTTTACAAAACAATTTTTTTGTAAAATTAACTCTACGTCATTAATGAGTCTTTTACATTCAATGTTTAGTTCATAAATAGCGGGATAATCCGAATGTGCAATATACCAAAATCGCAACAAACAGTCCAATAAGTGATACCCATCCTGTCTAGTGTAATTGGGTGTAATTGTTATAAAACAACGAGGTGCTATGCATGACAGCTTGACCCTACTCCAATTAAGCTAAAAACAACGAGCTGCTATGCATGACAGTTTGACCCTACTCCAATTAAGCCACGACAATTGACAAGTAACAAACTGCGCATGGATACATGCTTAAAAAAACATCGCAACAAACAGTAAAAGTGGTACCCATCTTGTCTTTTGTTATTGTAATAAAAACAACGTTTTGGTATTCATCACAGTTTGACACTACCTCAATACAGCGCCTGACAATTCACAATTCAGTTTAATCTGTGTATATAAGAAGAAAACAAAATATGATTATTAACATTAGAGAAAGATAATTCGAGTAAAGCATCCATAGACTTCTTTTTGTATGAAAAAGAAAAAAATCCATAGACTTCTTTTGTCCTTTTGTTTTTGTTGGTGTAAAAACTGTTGAGGCGTTGTTGAGATTTAAAATGAACACAAAGACGGTTTGCTTCCACCAAAAACCTACCTCGGAAATGTGTACGGCCGCGCATTCCGTGTGTAACTGTTCGGTAGATAGTTTACTGTAACCCGTACTTTCAGTGTACTGGATAGCCTCCCCTGCGTTAATGTTTGCCATTGAAATTAATATAATGAGTATTGTTTTCGTAATGTTCTAGATTTTGTACTCTAAAAAGATGAATATAATCCTCGTTGTTTGCTATTGTATTATTTTATAAAACTGTTATTGTTATGTTTTAGATTCCATGCTTCACATCAGATGTTTTATGTCTTGAATAAAAGTATCAAGAGTATTTGTTAGTACTATACTGACTACAGTAAAGGTGAAATGATAGATCGTTTTAGGTGTCCCGCTTTTTAGTCAAATGTCCCGACAATTTTTTATGTAATGTCCCGCTTTGGACCTAAAAAATTATGGCATGTATGGCCATATGTGGTCTGGTAGACTAGTTGTTTGTGGATACAAAATGCTCGTTTTTAATTATGGTTTGAACATGGTACCATTTTAGTGTTCATGTGTCGTATCAATAGATATAATCGCAGGAAATTAACATGGAATTTATTGTGGTCACACATAAATAAAAACGAGCATTTTGTATCACAAAAATCTAGTAATCATACCACATCTAGCGTTGAAATTGTGGCTTTTGCTATAAGGAACACTGATTGTTTAGGTGTTAACTTTATTTGACGAAATACTTTACGAAATTTTCGTTGATTTTGAGACTCTTAATTAGACTCTTTAACCCATTTAAATCAGTGCTATTTTATTACAGACCATTGATAAAATGTAGAAAACAGCTTAAATATCAAGTCACTTTAACCGAAAAATAAAAATTGCTTGGCCTAAAATTTAAATACTCATTTGCATACGCGGCCCTGGAAAGGTCACGTCGTCTGCTCTGTAAACGAAAACAATTGGGGAAACACTTTGGGGCGTTATATCGGTCATTTTTCACGTGCTATGAACATAGAATAGTAAAATATCATTTTTTAAGAAAGGTGGTAATACATTTATTCTTATTTACCTGTTTGAATCGCATTTTCGTTGAATTTCTTATCGGACGCTGTGTAAACAAACCGCTGTCAATTTTGACATAAGTCGCACGCGGAAAAATAACGCACGCGACGAGAGGTCATGAGAATAATGGATACCACGATGTTAGAACTCCCACGATGTTGGGATACTCGACGATACATTTTGTCAAGACAGATGAATGAGCTGCTCCCCTTTTCTTCAAGTATCGTTCGGTGACCTAGTGTAGAAATGGACCTAATATCGATGATTTTGTTTACATTAAAGCGGGTATATAGGATTTTTTATATGTGCTAAATTGTAATATATTGATAAAATATATTACAATATATAAAATGGGAAAGAAAAATTATACATTACTGATGTCATTAAAGCCCAATTTCATAAAATGCAGCAAAGACAAATTAGCGCCCCGAGCCGATTGTGACGTAGAGTAAAGTGGGTAGTTATCGCCCATTTAACATTGTTTTTGCATTTAATGTCACTAACTTGCGATTTATTCGCAATCAATTTGTTCACTTCGGTTATTTTGCAGTTGAACGTGAAAATGCTGATATGCTTTCTATAGTCTTTATGTGTTTGATGCAAGAATGCACTAACAAAAATACAAGGTGTATGGTGGCAGTTTTCGGACACTTCAGGTAGTTATCGTCCACTCTACAAGTTAAAAAAAAATCTAATTTTTGTACTGAAATTGAAGATTTCTTTTATTCTTTTCTTTCACAAAATTTGTTCTGAACAAAATCACAAAGCAATTCAATGAAACATTGTACGATTGAGTTACAATCATCTTTTGCAGTGGAATGGGTAGTTGCAAACTTGCTCTGCGGATATCTCTAAGATCATTGCGTCCCCTGTGCAGTTAATATGCCATTCGGATCCACAGGAAGTACAGCAAATCCACTCACTGGCAGCTCCCTCGTCAGATCGACAACCCGGTTCATTGCTGTCCAAGCTTCATGGGGGTTCTTTCAGGTAATTCAGTGTGCCGACTTTTAATTGCATTTATTCAATCTCTACCTGGGGTATTGTTTGGAAAGGGGTTTCAATCAAGGATTGTTTTCACCTCAAGGCAAAGTTCATTGCTTGTTACTTGATAACCGATGGATGCCATCCCAGTACGGTACTCAACCAATGCATTTTCTTCGGCGACTGTCAGGACGGTGAAAGGGTCAAGTCTTGCTCTATGCTCTGGAGTTCGACCTGCGAGTTTGTCCATTAGAGTGGATTTAGGAATCCTGAACATTTCTGCTGCCTTCCGCTTCGACACAGCACCACTATTTGCCATAGCTATAGCAAGTTTTTAATTGGCATCTGAATAATGTTTGTCGCTTTTTGATACTTGTAGTTGCTTTGTCATGATTCTGAAAAATAAAAGAATCAATTTATACTTGGGGAATACTTACTTCAGTATGGGCGATATTTCCCGCAATTGACAATTCTAAGTGGCAATTTTCGACCATCCCAGTAACCAGACAACGGTGATTTTGTTTGCATTAACGATTAACAGTCATTATATTAAGGATACAAACTATCATTTCTCACTATTTCAGCACCTAATAGCATTAAACAGATGTTTTATGACTAAAATGATTTGGTACCTACCTTATAGATGTTGATAAGATGCTCACATTAAAATACGATATGATTTTCAACGATTGAAAACAAAAAGCGCTGAATGGAACTTGTACAAGTCGTTCTTAGAAAATATGTGATATGTATGATGTCATCATAAATGACGTTATATTTAGCAAATACATAATAGAAATAACAATAATTTAAATGTGTCCGATAAATACCACAGGACGATATTACCCTACCTTACTCTACATATTTTCCTACAATAACCGAAGCATTCGTCTTTGTATTAGGATCGCAGTTAGTGTTCGTGTGTCGTATGAAAAGATATCGTTGGGGAAATTCAAACAAACCGTTAAACTAAGTTTAGATTCACATCGTACATGTATGGTATACATGCTGTCGAATTCGTTTTCAATTTCAGAATTAAATATCTGGCTTATTTCGCATTTTTCGACACATGTTCTTCTTAACTTTTATTTTAATTTATATTGAAATATATATATAATAATTGTTTACACATTTTATATAAATTCATAAATATTTGACAAAATCGTATATACCCGCTTAAATCAATGCGTTGAAGGCAATGAAGTTTTTCGCCATTGCATAATCTTAGGCGCAACTCATTTTTCAAAATTAGGTTATAGCTTTTTTTAATCACAAGTTAAAAATAAACACACTCAAATTTAGAAAGAGTGTGTTTTTTATGCAAAGATAACGATGAGTGTATATACATGTACTGTTTATCATCCTATTTTTTGTTATAGAGATAGCTTAGACGACTCAAAATAACGTAATGTCCCTTTTTTTATAGACATTATGAAAGCATGGATAATATTTCGTCATGGTTGGAAATCTGATTCGTGCATTATGGGGGTAAAAAAGGGAGATATGAAATGTTAATTTATTTCACCAAACAACAATTACAGCAATCAACATAAATCACACTTATGGAGTATATAAATACATACAAATATCAAATGCATTCATTAAATATAAAGTAAATAATAACTAAGGCAATGAAAATTGCGACATAATAATGAGAAAAGTTTCAACAAAACAAATAAAAGAAAACTTACTGTGAAAAAGATAAAACAATAAAAGATGGAAATGTAAATTGACAAAAAGTAAAGAAGTATTATAGAACGAAAACAATTGAATATGATTTAATTGCTTTCAGTTACAGCGATTTTCATTTTCCTCCTTCTTTATAAAGTACCGGTAAATGGTACTTTCCCAATCGAGCCAAAATTCCCAAATTCCCAATCGGCATCTGAAAAAATCCCAATCGGCGTACGGATTTTTTCTCAAAACAATCGAAAGTTTCGTAACAAAACACAACTTTCGGCGAGCGAACAAAGAAAATCTTATAGTTGTGTGTAACCACGCGCTTGATTAATTTCGGGTTTTATTATTCAGCGCGTTCAATCAATAGAGTCGTTACTGTTTCCGTTCTTTTGTCAGGCAGCCAGCGTACTGTTTAAGGTCGGTTTGTATATAACCTTATCGTAGTTTGAAATGAGTCTCAGTCATAATAGCAAATATTATGAAAAAAAACTAAAAAAGAGTCATCAGGCAAGTGGATCCCGTTTACTGACGCAGTTTGGTTTCAAGATTTCAAATAATCTTTGCACGACCAATCGGAACCGTCTATCACAGGACACATTGACAGCACTAATGATGCTGTGCAGAGAGGGATGCCAGCAACTGAGTGATGATCAAACATCAAAGATTGTTGAAATTTTCAAAAAAAATGAAAGAGAGAGACATTGCTTTATAAGAGATTAAAACAACTAGTAAATGATTGTGTGTGTTCTTTTTAATATTTTGTTATTTATAATATATAATAAGACCCAAACTTCACGACGCGATTTTCCCAATTTAAAGATTTCACAACTCGATTTTTCCCAATTTTGAGGTTTTCACGACTCAATTTTTCCCAATTGGACCGGTACGGGTACTTTTCCCAATTTGACGAGGAAAATCGCTGAGTTAATAGCACTTGACAAAAAGCATATACGACATACAGCTATATACCCTATTTTCACAATATGAGGCACCATTTCATGACAATTGTTATGTTGACTATGCATACAAATAAATCTTCGGAACTACAATGATTGGTTTTTAACTTGTAATTTCAAGTAATGATGCAGCGGAAACAAAGAAGCTGATTAGACAGGCTTATCCGTGCCTTTGTTTTTCGCATGTATGGCAATTAAAGTTGCTCATATCTTCAATTATGTAAATTAAAGCCACTAAATATTGTGCTTAAGTAAACAGAATAAAGGAAAATCAAGAATGCGAACATTATCCTATTTACCTCTGATTTCGCTTGCCTGTGCCTTCTGATTTGAAGTTCTTCCCTCCATGAATACAGCTCTTTTTAATTTCTGACACTTTTATATTTTTAATGAAAGTTTCCATAGGGCATCTGCTTTAATCATCATTTTTGCTTGAACTAGGTTTACAAAACTGTACACAATTTGAATGCTGGTACAGTTCAATGTTGCCTATATACAGTACAGGCAATGTGTACTTTGACAAAAACACGTGTTCGCGGTGTTCAATTTTCCCGATGGGTGACATTTCGCGGGGGGCGGACACGCTACTGACCGCGGTGTTCGGCGAACACCCGAAATTGCGGCGATTGCACGCTATCGTTAACGGGAACACCCGTGATCACCGCGATGCTGCGCAGCCACCGTAAACACCTTTCTGCGAGGGTCATTCACACGTTTTAAATGTACATGTACAAAACAAAATCATATACTTCATGTACATGTAGATATTATGTGCACATTTTTTATGTGTACTTAAACTCGGGCAGTACATTAAGTCGGAAACTAAAACTAAGTGTTGAGATGATCAATACCATTTACTTTTATGGTATTAATCAATGCAATTGCCCTTTTCGTTTTCACAAAATTGGGTTTCATTTTTCCCGATTTCCAGAAAATGACTTGTGCATGTTGCATGAAATCTAAATATAGCGTGTTACAGCGTGTTTGATTTTTATTATATTCAGATGAAATGTCAATTCCAAATCATTCGGGAGCTACCCTGGTACTTGAGAAGAAATTCACTACAAAACTTTAAATTGAAATTAAAAGATCCCAATGTTGTCTGCGCTACGAAGATTTTGTGTCAAAAATAAATACACCCACGCCAATTTTCGCGCGCTTTTTATGGTTTAGAACAAAGAAAATGAAAATATCATGGGCATATATACATGTATTTATTTGTGGCTACAATTTGTAACAGAACATGAACTCTACAGAACGCGCACACTTGGCGTCAGGTGATTTACGAATGTTAAAATACACCTGTTCTGATTGGGCGCTTATTTCATCAAATCTTTAAATAGAAACATATGCAGAAATTCATTTGATAGTTTAGAGATATGGCGAACGTTTGTGATTTTTGCATTTCTATCACACTTTTATCGTCAACATTGACCAGAATTTGCATGAAATCGGAAATCTCGGGATTATCGGGTAATGGACAGAGACGGGAATTTTTGCATGTATGCAGTAATCGATTGTGATTGTTCGTAATCGTTGTTAATTTTTTAGACACCAAACGACACCTATAACATTCAAACGCACGGTAGATTCTTTCTGCAAATTGGTACCGACCTATGTTAATGTTCAATAATTTATTTCTAGCGAACACAATGAACACTGCGGTAGATATTATGGGTCCGCGGTGATTTGCGGTGTCCACCTTATGGAAAACGGCCCCCGCAAATATTTTATTTGAACACCCATCGCGGGGGTCGTTTGGTAAGCGAACACCGTAAAATGAACACTGCAACGAGTGGCGTTTGTCAAAGTACACGTTGCCTGTACTGTATGCACCATAAGTGGATAATTTTCTCCCAACGGTTAATAACAAGGCCATTTTAAGAGAACTGAACGAGTGCTTGTATGAAACGATCAATTGTCAAATAATTATCAAATTAGTTGTGTAACTCAATTTCTAAGAAATACCTTTGACGACTGCCGTCATTGAATTTCATAATATCGATGCCGCACCTCATAAAAAACAGTTTTTTACACTTTCCTTAGGATCGTCGACTAATTAAAGAATCAACTTAGAAACCGTATTACATGAAAGGAAGCCGAAACATATGAAGAACGTGTGCACTTTTATGAGCTTTAACAAATTAATTACTGATCAACAGCACTGAATGACAATTCTATACTTTATTAAGCTGTAGGACTAGACAATCCCCAAAGGAAGGGCTATACATACACAGCCTCCGACTAGCCAATACAGTCTAGCAGCACGGGCCGTATGACTAGACAGTATAGGCTACATGTAGTTGTTCCAGGCCGCATGGTTAGCCACTGCTTTTCTTTAAATATCGTCTGGTGACCTAGTGTGGAATGGACCTAATATCAACAATTTTTTACAAAGTTGTTCGCCAGGGCAAAATCTTAGACGTAACTCATGTTTCTAAAATGCAAGATTGAAATAAACACAACCCACTGACATTTAGAGTGTGTATTTAAGCAAAGGTATAAATGAGTGTGTACTGTTTGTCATCCTATTTATGTTATAGAGATAACTTCGACGACCAAAAATGACGAAATGTCCCTTTTAGACGTTCTGAAAGCATAGAAAATATGATGAAAATGGTATATAATGAGATTCAATCAAAATTAAATAAAATTTTCAATCACCACTAAAATTTTATATGAACATTGTTGGAATATTGCTGATACCTATAACACTAAGAATATAATTTCACGATGCACATTCCCTTTAGACAACTTTCATCTTTTTGACAAATGATATACAACTTCAAAATACGTAAGCTTATTGGTAGGGCTGCAACAATATACCGGTATATCGGTATATATCGCAATACGCAATCCGCATATTGTATTGCGATATGATTTTCATCATACCGGTACGAAAATTTTACAAAAATTCATTCACATTTCGTCCAGAAAAGCCATCCAAAATAATGATAAAAAGGTAAACAAAACAAAGCAGTGTAAATTATTTTTTACGTAAAAAAAGCATTCTAAAAAGTGTATTATACGGAGTAGCGTTGTTACATGGGAGCATTCATTTGATGCTTTTAAACAGATTATCGTTGAATTAATTGCGCACAGCTGTAAATGTTTCGTTCGATTCTGATTTGAGCATTATTTGTAATCCGAATTTTGGAAACACGCTTCCAAATTTGAATGCTAACGCGACAATAAAAAATTATAGCGTCAAATAAAAAGTGCTTTATCCTTTGTCTCAATAAAAAGCACGCGAAAATTATACAGACATGTAGAACGTCGCATGGAAAGTATGGATGTATTTTGTGTAGTATAAAAACGGGAACATCACGTCAGCTGAATTACGCGTGTTCAGTGGGAAAAACGCCCCGGTTGGACGTTATTTCATCACATCTTTAAATAGTAACAATTGCAAAAATGTATTTGATACTTAAGAAAATTTGCAAATGTTTGTGTTTCTTATTATTCTTGAGCACATTTATAGTAAATATTTACCAGAATTTGCTTTAAAATTGGAATTTTTGGGATTATTGGGTAATTGGCAAGTTATAATTTTGGTACAAGTTAGCAATATATTGCGATATATTGCAATACGGGTTTTTGAACTTACAATATATTGCAATACGGTTTTTGGCGTATTGTTGCAGCACTACTTATTGGTGAACATAAATACAAAATAAATCTGCGAGCAATACTTTTTACCGTACGTCTTCAATTATTATTCAGATTGATTATAAGATGGTGTCCACACTTTTGCGTACATTTTTTCGTATTTTGCATCGATGGCCTTATAGGACGGGGTCAGAAATATCCACAAAGAAACATTGTTTTCTTTCATCAAAGCCAGATTTACCATCAAATTATGCAATCCAACCATTCCAGAACACTTCGTAAATTCACCGAATCCAACCTATAAACAGACAGAAACTGCAATTCATCGGTTTGCAATTGTCCCTTTTTTGACAAGTGTTAAGGGTTGTGAATTTTCTATGGAGCTTTAACTGCCGACAAAGGAAACTACATGTATTTACCTGTTCACACAATGTGACAGTTGTGTTATAATTAACTCGCCTTGAACTAGTACACAACAGTTGTCAGCCTGTAGTGTATGCGGATTATTAGGTGAAAGCAATAAGATAAACAAAGTGTGTTTTAACCTTTTCAGCCAGTCATGTTAACTATTTGTTCACTTATAATGTACTTTGTAACAGGTATCTCAATTTTGAATTCAATATGTTTCAACATTTTGCAATGTATTTATATCATAGTGTGAACTTATTTTTCATTGGAACGTTAATTGTTTATATAGTATGTTGAAACTGAATGTACAATCTTGTCAAGATTTTTTATTTTATGTTCAATCACTAAGTTTCAAAAAGCATAGATGCCAGTACACGCACATTCATTATTAAACACGAGTTCTAGATAATTATACTTAAAGTAAAGGGAAGTAATTGAGAGGAATCATGTACAGTATAATAAAGAAGAATTGAGTAGTATCCCTTCTGTCGCAACGGTTGTTCATGCACAAATTGGCAGTTTTATTCTGTATTTTAATGTAAAATGCACATATTAATTGCTTATTTAATTATATATTTGGATTTAAATAAAGTGAGATATGCTGAATTTACATTTTCATAATTTTCATAATTATGCGCTGGACACATACAAGTATGAAAAGAAACATAGTTTATTACCTTGAAAGCTACGTCAGTAGCGTCGCTGATAGCTGCAATATTCATGGCATTGAATAGCCAAGGAACTCACACAATACTAGTATTTTCCTGAAACTTCATTTTTATTGCATTTTACAATTCTAAATATTACACTTGCCTTACTTCTACATCCTATATCTCTGATTTGCCTTGTAAAGCAGACATAGCGACATATGTGATTGAGATAATTGTTATTTAATTTCAGTTTTATAATAAGATATAATTAGCCTTTAATAAAACTTTGAAATATTTTGGGGGTTATGATCAATGCACTCTCCCCGCACCCTCCCCACCCAAAAAAATCAGGTACATGTAAGTTGATTTTAATTAGATGTTTTTCACACATAAATTGAAAATCTGATAGGGTGTTTGATGACTTAACAGGTATAAAGGCATTAATAATACATGTATGTATTCACAGAGTTTTGTTAACCTTGTTGGGAAATAATTAATGAGCTAATTATTTTTTCAATTTTTAATAAACAGTTGATGTACAGAGGACACTTTGGCAAGCAAGGGGCTCAAGCATTGTAGGCAAGAGAAATAGAACTTGAGCCAGATGCTGGACATTTCTTGACCTCCCTCCTGTCTAGGTAGAAGTGACTGTTAATGGAATAGTTATATAGTTACCAGCAGAATTGTTACTCAAGCCGAACATTTGAAACTATACTGGCCCCATCCTGTTTAGGTGGAAGTGACAGTGGTTGGGATAGATATCTAGTGAGCAGCAGCCACGAAATTCAAGCCAAACACTGGACCTGTATTGGCCTCTAACCTGTTGAGTTGGTAGTGACAGTTGTTGTCTAGTGAGCAGCAAAAGTAGAACTTAAGCCAAACCCTGGACATGTACTGACCTCCCTCATGTTGAGTTTGAAGTGAAAATGGTTGTCTAGTGGGCAGTAGAAATAAAAAAATCAAGCCATACACTGAACCTGAACTGACCTCTTTCTTGTTTGGGTGGAAGTGACTGTTCCTCGGATAGTTGTCAAGTCAAGAATTACAAGCCAAGTCGTGTCAGGTAAGATTACATTGATATCAATAACAGCCACATTCTTAGTGGCATGTAGTCCAATCACAGATTGCGTGTTCAACTGAGGTACAAATGCTATTTTGGTCAGTCATTGTCTGGTGTCAAATTTGTGTTGCCTGTCATTTCAAGTATAATTGTTTGACATCTTAATTGAAGCCACAGGAAAGAAGTTAAAAAAAACTGGAAGAGTGTCAGTCATTACCCAATTAAGAAGAAATCCATATTTGATACTGTCTGTAAACTGTTGTCAATTATTGTTTAAAATTGTAATTTTAGATAAGTTTTCATTGCAGTCAATATTAAGTTGTTCTTAGCAATTATCAAGTCATTATCAAGCCGGTTATTTATAACTTGTATCAATTAAGTAAACTTATTTTAAATTATGTGATTTTCATAAATGTCATTAATAAGCCTCTAACCTTAAAGCATGTTTATAACATGTACATTTTTTAGTTCATGTCTAAAAGTATATAAATTATGTATTTCAGTTTTATAAAGACATATTAAACTTTTAAAATTCAATAAAGTGAATTTACTTATAATTGACCAGTCGCCAAAGTATCAATCCCTCCGCCCACATTCTTCGATCAGCCAATCAGATATCGATTTTTCACACACCCCTCAGCAACGCTTATCTGGCCGCCATTTTGTCCGACAAACAAAGCGTATCGTACATATTGAATGGACATAATTTTTAAGAGTTTACACAGATTTTATATCAAATGCATGATCATTACTGTTCAATCATTATTCAAAATTGTAGGTGCTATACATACTTTATAAAAGGTTATTATTTTATCTTTATTTCTTGAACATATGAACGAGTTATGAGAAAACAAACACAATAAATAGTGTAACCACACCAGTTGTGTGTTCTATAAAACGTGTTATACCGTTTGATGCACAATATTATTAAGCAGTTTGGGCAACATAATAATTGCCACACGTGTATATTAATCTCAGCGTAATAGTCGATGATTAATAAATAACAGTATGTTGCGTGGATCTCAGAATGAATGAACATTAAGGCATTGTTAGGTACTGTACACAAGAAAAGAACTATTTAATTACTTAAATGATTTCGAATTATATATTTATTTTCTGTGGATCATAAACAATGGAAATCATTATAAATTGTTAACTTAAATATTGTTTTAACTAAAGTAAAAACAACAAAAAGGTGATTTCAACGCGGCTTAGCTAGCTTAAAGCGACTTCAAGTGTAAAATGTAAGGCTTATAATACAACAACAAC
The DNA here is from genome assembly GCF_020536995.1 of Dreissena polymorpha. NCBI lineage: Eukaryota > Metazoa > Mollusca > Bivalvia > Myida > Dreissenidae > Dreissena > Dreissena polymorpha. Next base: position 184,009,255 of record NC_068355.1, on the reverse strand, counting down.
AACATTTCTAATACAACATATATTGATACTGGGAGAAATGTGAAAATTGCAATTAACATATAAGGGCCATCTTGCTATAAATAAACAAATGCATAATATGCTAAATGTATTCAATTCGAATGTTCGTGAACAGCACCGTAATACCATTTCATTTTTCGATAGTGAAATGTAGCAGGTTCCCATTAAACATAAATGAAATAAAATGCATGTTAGATCTGTTAATAAAACCACGAAATTAGGCCTGTATTATTATTATGGTTACAATCAAAATTTACTTTATATCTAAATTTAAAAAATCGGTGTCTTTTTAAAAATAACACAATAAAACAAAGATCAAAACATTTTTAATAAACAAAAAACCCATCATGATATGGATGTGTCATTTGCATTTAATAAAAATATTTTCAAAATTATTTATGAATAGCAACCGGATTCACTGCCAGACGGTTTAATACAAGTTCAAAATCAATATGAAATAAATGCTAATTTTTACCACTGATTTTTCATCAACTTCCTATTATATGTATAAAAAACGTTTCTGATAGTTAACTCATTTATTTTGATTACGCCATTTCTCTCTAAAGCATTTATGATTGTATTGAAGTTGTACAAAGCAGTTTAGTTTAGTGTGCGGCTTTAATAAAAAGAGCATGATACATCGTTACAAGTATACGATTTCACTCACGTAATGCGCTATAATTGCGATCTGCTTGTCGGAGTTTTCTAATCACTAGACCACGTGACTATGTGGGCGGAGCGATCGATTATTTAGCGACTGGTCAATTCCTGGACAAACAGAAGTTTGGAACAATTTTTAATTTTGAGTTGTCTCCCTTGGACTTGTGTTACTGGTATATATCGCACTTCCATTTCCAATGGTAAAAAGTTGGTACAATTTTAAAATTTGAGTTTGTCTCCCCTGGACTGTCATTACTCATATACCTCACTTCCATTTTCAATGGTAAAATATTGTAGCCAATCCCTAAATAATGTGAATATGCCATGATGTTTGATTAATCTATATCCCCATCAGACTAGAATATTTAAAATACCCTCTGTCTTGTATACAAAATAGTAACATATGTTTCAACTCAAATTTCTCATGCATAATATTAGTATGCTTACTTTGTTTAAACTTATTATAATTTGTGTAATATAAACTAGAAGGAGAGAAACATATGTATGTTCTCACTTTGTTCTGTTTGAGTCACATTCTGAGGAAGTATGTGACCTTAAATAAACTACTTTATATTGTGTTTTAAAAGGAAATAATAACAAATTGTGTTGCAGAGTAAAATTATTTTGTTTTATCGTCTTGCTATACTGTTTTAGCCTTATATATTTACACCTGAATAAAGCATTATTTATGTTAGATAATATTTGGATGTTTCTTATTGACTGTGTTTGTGTGATTCATTTAAATACTGTATACAAAAGCCTTTGTGGTAACAGTGATACATGTGTAGTAAAATATAAAACACTGATGCCTGCAGAGCTCCAGATAAGATTTTGTGAAATTCTTAAATTACTACCAGATTTTCAAAAAGAATTCTTAACTCTGAAATTTTATTCTTAACGTTACTACTAAGTTTTGGAAAATAATTCTTATTTTTTCTAAATGACCTAAAAATAAAAAATAATGGTTATTTTCATGCAAAAAAATTCAAAATAAACATACTAGCAACTTTATTTATACGAGTTCAACAGTGTCTTTTCAGTATTATACAATTTTATTTTTCAAATACCTTCATATGCCCAAACTGTGCTTAGATCGCATGCCTTAGATGAATTTTTACATATTTCATAATTAAAACGGGTCTCCCCTTCAATCTTTTCAACGATTAGCCACGGGACTTGTCCCTTCCACTCGTTCAATGTTTTTGTGTGTTTAAGTTTGGACCCATCGTGTCGCGTTTTTGTTTAGCTTTTTCGACTGTGTCTGCAACTGAACATAATAAATCGTATAAGATCTTTTCTATAATGTCTTTCTAAACATTTAACTTCGGCTCACTTTGCGTATAATATGTTAAAAGCGTGTTTTTGGACGCTTTGCAGTTTTTTAGGACGCTCTCTTGGCGCCCCCATTGTTCTTTGACAGATAGACTGTATACGCCCCCCTTATATTGGAAAAAATGCGCTTTGTTAAACAAACCCGATAACCATTCTATATAAGCACCGCAAAGATCTTTAATACGCGAAAAGAACTCAATAAAAATCGATACGAACCGATGTAAAAATAATATTCGTAACTTGATTTTGTTATTCTTAATAGTACGACAAGATTTTAAAATAAATACGTAACGGACTTGAAAATAATTCTGTTGTGGTTTTATGCTGTTTGCACATATTCGATCATTTTCACTTTGCCTCTGAGTGGGAAAGGGTTAAAGGGACCTTTTCACAGATTTTGGCGTGTATTGAAGTTTGTCATTAAATGTTTTATGTTGATAAATGTATACATTGAATCTAAAAAGCGCCAGTAAAAAATAAAAATAAAATTGAAGAAATTAAAAAAAAAGTAACCCTCAACAGGGCTCGAACCACTGACCCCTGGAGTAAACGTCTTAACGCTTACACCACTCGCCCATCCGTGATCATACAAAGAGTGATGTATTTTAAACTTTTTATATGCAATCATCGTAGTGTAACAAAATATAAGGCCAATTACAGCAGAACTTTCCAATTTATTCAATCAATTTACTTTGAAACGCTTTATAATTTTCAGGTTTTTAAATCGTCAACAGATGCCTATAATGGATATTTTAGAGCACAGTAAATTTTTTAGTATTACTGTTTCCTCACAAATATCATAACTACAACGAAACTTTGCGAATCTAAAACTATTTTTTTAAATTTGTAAATTTTCCAAAACGTGAAAAGGTCCCTTTAAATACCATTTTGACCAGTACTACTGCATAGATTTAAAAACAGAAAATCATTCACAGATTAAAAAATCTCTAAGCATATGACCAACTTTGGCAATGCAGGCCAGAATTTCACAAGCCAAAGTAGGCTGCCCATTTTCTAATCTACTCTGCAGGAAGGATGTTGGGCATTAATAATGGGCATATGCATGATGTACAGTTACCCGTTATCATTGGTACCAGGCCCCTGCCATGTGCATTCAATTATCATAAATAGCTGGCCCTGTGTCTGCAAGCCATATGGCTGATCAGATGTGCTAATAATGAACTGGGCTTATAAGTTATTGGTTATTGGTTCAGGTTTGGGGCCTTGTGAATGGGTTATGTTTAGGATTGGTACATTTGATAAATCAGGAATATTGAGATCAAAGTGCTGAGAAAGATAACTTGCTGTATTGAGATCAAGGTGCTGACAAAGATAACTTGCTGTATTGAGATCAAGGTGCTGAGAAAGATAACTTGCTGTATTGAGATCAAGGTGCTGACAAAGATAACTTGCTGTATTGAGATCAAGGTGCTGAGAAAGATAACTTGCTGTATTGAGATCAAGGTGCTGACAAAGATAACTTGCTGTATTGAGATCAAGGTACTGACAAAGATAACTTGCTGTATTGAGATCAAGGTGCTGAGAAAGATAACTTGCTGTATTGAGATCAAGGTGCTGACAAAGATAACTTGCTGTATTGAGATCAAGGTGCTGAGAAAGATAACTTGCTGTATTGAGATCAAGGTGCTGACAAAGATAACTTGCTGTATTGAGATCAAGGTGCTGACAAAGATAACTTGCTGTATTGAGATCAAGGTGCTGACAAAGATAACTTGCTGTATTGAGATCAAGGTGCTGACAAAGATAACTTGCTGTATTGAGATCAAGGTGCTGACAAAGATAACTTGCTGTATTGAGATCAAGGTGCCGACAAAGATAACTTGTTGTATTGCTGAGACTTTGAATTAAGCCTTGATCTGGGAAAATGGGGCTTCATTGAACGTGTTAAACACGTTCTGAGAAAACAGGCTTTAATGCATGTGCATAAAGTTTCATCCCAGATTAGCCTGTGCAGTCTGCACAGGCTAATCAGGGATGACGCTTTCCGCTTTTATGGTATTTTTTTATGCCCCCCTTCGAAGAAGAGGGGGTATATTGCTTTGCTCATGTCGGTCGGTCGGTCGGTAGGTCGGTTGGTCCGTCTGTCCACCAGGTGGTTGTCAGACGATAACTCAAGAACGCTTGGGCCTAGGATCATGAAACTTCATAGGTACATTGATCATGACTTGCAGATGACCCCTATTGATTTTGAGGTCACTAGGTCAAAGGTCAAGGTCACGGTGACCCGAAATAGTAAAATGATTTTGGGATGATAATTCAAGAACGCATATGCCTAGTTTTTAAGATGTTGATGTTTTGTGTTATTTTTATTACTAAAAATCAAACAGTATTGCAAATGCTGAAAATCAAATAAAATGAATCAATCCACTAATTAAGCAATCACTTTAGTTAATACAGTCACAAATTACTTAAAACAGAGTAAACACAAACAAACTTGTAGCACATCAAACAGTAAAGTGAACTGACATATGACAATTGAACAGATAGGGGTTCATCAAACACACAAGACCCTAGGGCAAAGATTGGGTTACTCAACATTAAACAAAGGTTTGAAAGCCCAAGCCCCTTCAACAGCCTTGAAAGCTTGCAAGGGCTCCAAAATATCTGATTTCAATTGCTCTGTCAACTGGTGTTTGCTCTGCTATTAGCGTTCCTTTTAACAAAACTGATGTATAAACCTGTTAGGAGATGATATTTGTTTAAGAAGCAGGGTTTTAATTCTATCTGGCTCAAAAACCAAAGTGTCTTGTCCAATCATCAGTTGTAATCTAACTACTCACTTGGTAGAATTCAAGACCCCTCACTAGATCTGCAGTGCATGTGGGATCTTCTTCTTTTTTCTTCATTTTTATAAATTTATTTAAAAACCTGCATGTTCCAGGGACTGAGTAAATACATCTCAGAATTTAATGGTTTCCACACAAAAAGAAATTAATAGAAACATAACTGTGATGCATGGTGAGTAGAAGAATTTTTGTAATAATTAAATAGTAAAAAAAAACTATTTAAATTTCAGCATTTCATTGAAAAATGTTTTTGATCATTTGGCATACATGCCATATGTCCCGGATTGTTCGGGACAGTCCCGGAAATGAAGAACTTGTCCCGCTGTCCCGGAAATCTGTCGAATGTCCCGGAATTTACAAAATCCATATATACATGTACCTTATCTTAGGCTTAACTGCACCTCAAATCTGTGTACAGTACACTCCACGCGTTTTCCCCAAAAAACGCGCTCCCTCCGCGGGTTTTTTTCTGCTAGCGAGTGTTCACGCGGCGTTGGAAGAGCGAGGTGAACTCGATAAAACGCTCGGCGTTACGCCGCGTTCGCTATTTCCCGCGGCGTGTATTACTTTAGGCTTGTCGGTAAATGCAGACACTTTCCGTTCTTATCAGTGATCGCCGCGCAACGCCGCGTTAGCAGTGTGCTACTGGGCATGCCAAAAAATAAAAGCATTGTTATAATAAATTGTTTAAATACTGTAGTACATGTATAAAAAAGATAATTGTATAGAAAATTAATACGTATAAAAATCATGTTTTTTAATTCACAGGTACGTCTACAATATGAATGAATATAATACATTTGACAAATTAATATTTAAATCATAACATATATGACACAAGAATAAATGTTCCGTAAAATTTCCAAATGAGAATAATAATTAGTAATCCGAAACACACTACGATTTTTAATTGTTAACACGACGTTTACAAATGCTTCCAATATACAGTCACACGTATATTTCCCGACAAAAGCGCGCGAAAATTATGCTGCAATGTACAAGGTCAAGGTACAATGTATACTCCTGCAAAGCGTGCGTGTATTGATTTTTTTTATACAAACTTTGTAGCGCAGAGAACATTGAATTTTGTTGATTTCGGTTAAAAGTTTCTTTGGTATTTATTAACGAAATTATATCGCGAATAAGTTGATATTTCCTCTAAAATAATTTCAAATCGAACACGCCGAATCTTTATCGTTACGGTATTTTAGTAGAGTAATTATTTTAACACTTATTGTACTGTAAACTGAATAAAGAAGACATCTGGGCGGAACTGGATTTTAAGTGTTTGACGTTATGAAAACACGCAAAGCTTGTCTACTGACCTATTGTGTAGACTGCTGTCTGCTATGTTTTGACAAAAGGGATTAACATGTGTGAATGTCACTCTGCCGATTTGGTCCATAATTACTGGTAAACATTGTTTAGAATGTCGACGCAACAAGAAGACAACTGTGAATATTAAATGCAATTATCAACTTAATAGTTACCACCTTTTAGCAATCAATGGAATAACCTACAAACAAAGAGAAAATCAATGCATTAGCGAGCAGAGAATTAACTTTGTTCCGACAATTAAAACCATTCCTTATGCATTCGTTAAACGTGTTTACTTGAGTAAGTTATGCCTTTAAACAGGAAGCGGCTTTTCTATGATTACGTCAAACTGTCAATTCACACAGATTTGCGAGATTTGTAGGGTCCTTGGTCATTTGTATACATGTTCAGTATAGAAAATCAGCTGCTAACATGAAAACTTTGGATTAAATTATCAAAATAAAAACAATGTTGCAAACTGTGTTTATATTAATTGGTAAGTATTAGTTAAAAGACGACGTTTTGTGTGTCGTAAATCAACGAGTTTTCTATACAACAACAACTACTTCTACAACCACGTCGGGATCGATCTATCTGGGTTTTTTTTTTAATTGTAAATATTATACTACATGTACATGTATGAACTTGTAATAAATGTAATTTTATTTGAAAATCAGGAAGTCAAACAAAATTAAAATGATCGTTATCTCGTAAAACGCGGAGTTTCCCCCGCGTTGCCAACGCCGAGGGCCGCCGCGTCGGCTTATCAGTTTTGCCGATCGTTTACCGCCGCGTCCAAAATCATGCAAACGCCGCGTATAGCGGGATTTTCTTAATCTCCCTCCAGGTCGAAACCCGCGGAGTATGGAGGGAAATTGGGGAAAACGCATGGAGTGTACTGTATATCTGCAGCGTCTCCATGACAATGCCTACCCGAATAGGCAGACTACGCTACGTGTCAAAATCGATCAATTAACAGGGGTCCTGTTATCATATCGATTGTCTCATGTTCGCGGTCAAACCAAAAAGGCGGAATTGTTTAATGTGGTTGTTAATTGACTTTAATCTACTTTGTCATTATTTCCCGCTGCGTAAGGGCAAATGATAGTTGTTCACACATCTGAAGTCCAACATCGCTGAGTAAAAAATTAAAAGCAGTTTATGTTCGCTCGTTTAACCGACAAAGAAGTTGAGTAAAAAAGTAAGCATATAAAATCGTCATCCTCACTAGGTTTATTATTGTCTTGTTCTAAACCCCCAGTGAATGAATGAATAAAGGCGTATCAACAACTACGCGTTACAAACCGGTCTTAATAACGATACTGCAGTGACGTCACCATCTATGTTTAGAACGCTTACACTGAAAACACGTGGCTTGTATCTAGTAACGGAAGTAGTAATGCTTAATTTGACGTTAATAGATCAAGTGTATTTCGGATATAGGCTTTCGAACTTTTGCAATTAACGATGTGAAACAAAAAAAAAAACGTACCAAAAATGCTATGTCTATAAATATCGCTACATTTTATACATGTCCCGGAAAATCCACAAAAGTCCCGGACAATTTAACTCAATGTCCCGGAATTGGTCTGAAAAATTATGGCATGTATGTCATTTGGCAACTATCAAAATACGGCCGGGGTCTTATATAACCACTTATTTCTTGTTCTTAAAAAGACAGATTTTGAATCATTTGTAAGTTCTCAACCATCAAAATAAGAACTGGTATTTTTTTTAACACAAATTATATCTATTAATGTTTTATATGTGACTATTCAGAAAATGTGTGGTTTTGCATGAATGTGGGCTTTTGTTATGAATCAGAAGTTTATGAACTGCAATTACTTGAGCATTTTTAGCTCGACTTTTATATATGAAATATATATAGTGGAGCTATCCTACTCACCTCGGCGTCAGTGTGTCCGTTAGCGTTAGCGTGCAAATGTTAAAGTTTTCGTTCTACCCCAATTATTTTCATTGTCTCTTGACATATTGCTTTCATATTTTGCATACTTGTTTACCATCATGACCCAACCAACAAACAAGAGCAGACAACTGTATCAAGCATTTTTTAGAATTATTGCCCCTTTTATACTTAGAATATGCATATTATAGATAAATCTATGTTAAAGTTTGCAATTTACTACACCAAATATTTCCTGTGTCCCTTGACATTGCTTTCATATTTTGCATACTTGTTGCCCAACATGACCCCAACCTATAAACAAGAGCAGACAACTGTATCAAGCATTTTGACAGACTTATGGCCCCTTTTATACTTAAATAATTGAACATTTTGCTTTAATTGCCATAACTTCATTATTTATGATCAGATTTTATTAATACTTTGACAAAACAACACTTACCTGAATACCACACTGAATTCCACCCAAACAAAACTCCACGCCCCAACCCAGAATCCCTCCCCCCCCCCCCCCCCCCCCACCCCCCCCCATAAAAATAAAAAAAAAATCGTTTTTTTATTTGTGATCACCTTATAAATGACCACACCCCACATTATACCCCCTCTCACCCCCTACCCCCCCCCCCAATTTTTTTGTGTTCCTTTTTGTTTTTAAGATCGTCTAATAAATGACCACACCCTCTAAACCCCCCTACCCCACCCCCCCCCCCCCCCACCAAAAAAACAATTTTTTTTTTCCTTTTTTTATTTTTGAAAGATCGTCTAATAAATTATTGAATATGAACAATTTCCCCGTGATGGCTTACAATATACTGTCAAGCACTCAAATAGTTAAGCACGCTGTCCTCTGACAGCGCTAATGTTGTGTCACCTGTGGCCAGGATTTGATACTTTGAGTTGTTCATGCAGAGGTGCACTTATTTTATGCCAAGATTGTGAAAATGGGGTTTAATGCAAATGGGTAAATTGTCATCCCAGATTAGCCTTATCAGGGACAACACTTTCCACCTTAACTAGATTTTTGCTAAGCTGAGACTTTCTTACAACAAACAAAAATCATAACAAGCGGAAAGTTTTTTCCCTGATTAGCCTGCGGAGACTGCACAGGCTTAGCTGTGACAACACTTTATGCACATGCATCAAAGCCCGTTTTTACAGAGCAAGGCTTAAAAGTCTTTGAAAACCTTTGTGTGCAGTGACATTAACTATGAAATGGAAGGAAACTTAATGAGCAGACCAATGGGATAAAAATGCCTCTGTATTAAAATTGTATCTCTGTCAGGACAATTAATTGTTTAAGCCTTACCTGAATTTTGTAGAGTAATGAGGAATTGTTAGAACTCCAATAAATCACAATATTCAATATTGTCTTATGTACAGTGGTCCAACATTGACCTGTTCATAAAAAAATGCCCTACTGATTAAACTCATGTTTAATATTTTATGAGTTATTATTTTGCCATACAGATGTTGTACTCTAGGTAACCTTGATTCAACAGATAAAGCTGGTGAACAGTTGCAATAGCTATGGGCCATGATCTGTAAAAAGGGGGTTTTATGCATGTGCGTAAAGTGTCATCCCAGATTAACTTGTGCAATCCGCACAGGCTAATCAGGGACAACACTTTCCACCTCAACTGGATTTTTGCTAGGAAGATACTTTCTTTAAACAAATAATATCATAAAAATGGAAAGTGTTAAAATGATGCATTACAACTCTGTTAATGTGCTCATAAAATCTGGAGAAACATGTCACTGTCATTTCTAATAACCAACTTGACCTCTTGACATTTAACCCTTTACCACTTAGATTCATATTTTGACGCATTTTTAGTCCCTTAGAAAGTTAAATTTTATTAAAGACCTTTCTTACTAGATTCAAGTTTTAAAGGCTTATTTTCAACCCCATAATACTGATGAGTAGCAAATAGCATAAAACCTTAACAGACTGCAAGTTGTTCTAGTTTTATGCTGTTTGCACATAGCCATTGCACATAGCCATTTTCACTTTTCTTCTGAGTGAGAAAGGGTCAATTATCTTTCTGAGACTTTTACATATTTTTTTCAATGTTTGGTACATAAAGCTGTGATTATGTCCATTTAAAAGTAAGGGTTTTGATTAGCAGCAAGTTTACTAACACACAATCTTGCTTTTTATTAAATAGGCTTAACAGGGATGGAAACTAACGTTTTACAATTGGTTGCCCACACGGGCAACCATCTTTAGTATTTTGGTTGCCCAGGTAGACTAACGAGCCCAGTACGATGTACATGTAGGGTCGTGTGTATATAAGAATTTCTTTAAATAAAATAAAAGATACGTAAACAACAACATTGCTTAATTAACAAACTTTATGTGTATTATGTCCTAATATAAGTCTGAGTTAAATCATTTTATTGGCTTTGATAAATGAATTTTATGAAACTAATTATTAACTCACAGTCGCCAATTTCATTAAATGTTTAAATGCACTTAGTCCAAATAATTAGACGTAATCTGTAAATAGACTTCATATTTTTAGGAGTAAAATGCACTGAATTGTTTCAAGCTTAAAAAGCAAGTTGCCCAGCCGTACTACTAACTTTTGATTTTGAGTTGCCCAGGCCAAAATGTACTGGCCCCGGGCACACGGGCAACCACTAATTTTCATCCCTGCTTAAATGTATTTTTTGCATCAAAATGATGCAAGACAGATGATTTTCAGGATACAAAAGTGATACAAGTTCAAAATGCTTGCATCAACATCAAAATGATGCAAGACAGATCATATGCAGGACTGAGGAGTCAAAAGTGATAACATATGAAAATGGTTGCATCAAAAAGCAGTGATTTGCTTCAATTGAAATCCCTTGGCTTCAATTTACTGTACCATGAACATTTATAAAAGAGACAGATCTTATCAGGGACTATTACATTTTAATTCACAAAGTAATGCAGTATAACAGTAAAATTATTGATACAATGATATAATACAAATATGGAACATGTCTGGAGGCCATACACGCTGCAATCGGTCAAGCAAGCTTTATGTGGGCTATTTCATTATGATGTTCTGAGTAATTAGTTTTCATAGTGACCTAATTATATTGACTATTAATTTCATATTTCAACCAGTTGTGAAGTGATATTCATGTTTAAACATGGAGTTGTTGATTATGTAGAATTATTTCTAATCGAGTTGCATATGGACACTCTTTTAATTAATGTTGAGTGTTTTATGAACGAAAATAGTTATGTTAAATGTACCGTCCTGATATTTTAATAAATAATCCAATAGGAAAAAAACATGGGATTAATTTTGTTATGGGATTTAACACTGTTTTTGGGTGAATGAATAAAGTTTGTATCAATCCAAATAACATGAACATTTTTGCAAGAAGATTAATGCAGTTTGGAGCCAGGATTGGTTTCCTAATATACTTCAATTGTTTTATTGCAATTACTATCTACAAAGTAAATGTGTGTTTTATTGTCATGTTTTATTAAAATAAGGACTGTCCATTATTATATATTCTCATTCTATAATATTAAAAAAGAAATAATTGCTGTGTTATTCTGATCTGCTTTTCAAGTGTTATTGTTCCCCATTTTTGGAATAGGACAGGGGCCCTTTTGATGTGAAAAAATCACATTGTTTTGACAAAATTTGGAAATTGTTTTTTATTTTATTATGCCCCCCTTCGAAGAAGAGGGGGTATTTTGCTTTGCACATGTCAGTCTGTCGGTCGGTCTGTAGGTCGGTCGGTCCACCAGGTGGTTTCCGGATGATAACTCAAGAACGCTTGGGCCTAGGATCATGAAACTTCATAGATACATTGATCATGACTCGCAGATGACCCCTTATAGATTTTGAGGTCACTAGGTCAAAGGTCAAGTCACGGTGACCCGAAATAGTAAAATGGTTTCCGGATGATAACTCAAGAACGCTTATGCCTAGGATCATGAAACTTGATAGGTACATTGATCATGACTCGCAGATGACCCCTATTGATTTTGATGTCACTAGGTCAAAGGTCAAGGTCACGGTGACCCGAAATGGTAAAATGGTTTTCGGATGATAACTCAAGTACGCTAATGGTTTCCGGATGATAATTCAAGAACGCTTATGCCTAGGATCATGAAACTTGATGGGTAGATTAATCATGACTCGCAGATGACCCCTATTGATTTTCAGGTCACTAGGTCAAAGGTCAAGGTGACCCAAAATAGTAAAATGGTTTCCGGATGATAACTCAAGAACGCTTATGCCTAGGATCATGAAACTTGATAGGTGCATTGATCATGACTCGCAGATGACCTCTATTGATTTTGAGGTCACTAGGTCAAAGTTCAAGGTCAAGGTGACCCGAAATAGTTAAATTGTTTCCGGACGATAACTCAAGAACGCTTATGCCTAGGATCATGAAACTTGATAGGTAGATTGATCATGACTTGCAGATGACCCCTATTGATTTTCAGGTCACTAGGTCAAAGGTCAAGGTCACGGTGACCGGAAATAGTAAAATGGTTTCCGGATGATAATTCAAGAACGCATATGCCTAGGATCATGAAACTTCATGGATAGATTAATCATGACTCGCAGATGACCCCTTTTGATTTTGAGGTCACTAGGTCAAAGGTTAAGGTCACGGTGACCCAAAATAGTAAAATGGTTTCCGGATGATAACTCAAGAATGCTTACGCCTAGGATCATGAAACTTCATAGGTACATTAATCATGACTCGCAGATGACCCATATTGATTTTCAAGTCACTAGGTCAAAGGTCAAGGTCACGGTGACCCGAAACAGTGAAATTGTTTCCGGATGATAACTCAATAACGCTTTTGCCTGGGATCATGACACTTCATAGGTACATTGATCATGACTCGCAGATGACCCCTATTGATGTTCATGTCACTAGGTCAAAGGTCAAGGTCACAGTGACAAAAAACATATTCACACAATGGCTGCCACTACAACGGACAGCCCATATGGGGGGCATGCATGTTTTACAAACAGCCCTTGTTTAAAGGAAGTCTCTACTGCACGAAAGTGTCGTCCCTGATTGGCCTGTGTGGACTTCACATTCTAATCTGGGACGACACTTTACCCACATGCATTATGCCCAGTTTTCTCTAAACGCGACTCACATACTTGAAATGTTTTCTGCACAGGCTTATCTGGGACTTCACTTTCTGCTAATATGGTATGTATCGTTTAATGGAGGTCTCTTCTTAGGGAAACATCAAGTTTAGATGGACAGTGAAAGTGTATTTACAAGAACAAGGGAAAAAAATAGGGTGAGACATGTTAGGCATGCAAATGAAAATAGACCACATGTTTTAAACTTGGGGCATTCAAAACAAAGGCCCCTCCCCTGTCATTCTGCTTTAGCTAAAATCCTTATTAATGTTCACTGTAATTTACTATTTGTTATGCATTTTCTCTTATTTAAGTATGTATTATATATTCTCATGTTATTCAACACCAGAAAATATCAGTTTATGTTTTCTAAAAGTGCTTCATAAGCCATAAGCTTGATAAACATGTTCTTATTGGAGGTTGTTTTACACATTTTATGTATAGTGGTCAAGGGGAAACAACCATGTTGTAAAAGAGTAGCAACCAGTGAGATATTCAGGCCATGCTGTAAGGGAAAAATGCACTGCAAACCACACAGAACACAAAACTGAAAAGAACAGAAGCGTCTTTCAAAATCACACATTCAAACTTACATTAAAAAATGACTTGTTATCCAATTTGGTTATTAATACGCTCAGTTGAAATTTGTAATCATCCATGTTAAATTCTAAGAATATTGCAATTTGTGAAAATCACCGTTTTAAATCACTACTTTCATTAATACTTAATAATAATAAATGTTGATGATTCTCTTATCATTACTTTAACTGAGAAAATGTTTTTTTCTCCTAGAAAAACTGCTTTAAAGAAGATTTTTGCATACTATCTACGTCTTCCAGACTGACTTGACATTCCAGAATTTATACCCCAAAAGCTTTCTACCCTTCCTTGTACATTCGTCAACAGGAGAAAGAGCATGTTGTGATGATAATCATGTTTTTCTTCTGAGCCATAATTCGAAACATCAAAGCATCCACTAGTAATGCGAGTTTTTTTTTACTAAGAAAGTGACGCCGATATTCGGCGTCTTCCCCTACCAGAATTTTTCCCTTAAAAATACCATTTCACCAAAATATAATATTTTACCCTCAAAGAAATGTTTTTTTTCTTTTGGGAAGTCGACACTTATCCAATTTGTACCATGTACAACGATCTCGCTCTCTCTCTCTCCCGACGAACACTCAAATCTGGGAATCCCAGTGATTCTATATATAGCTCTTAAATTACGTCATGGAAACCGGGCAACTAATCGTATTAATCATGTGACTATTTTACTGGATTCCGGTCTTGCGCGAGAAGGGTGTTTCGTCAATTAATTACCGGAAACCAGTCGAATTTTCATCCGGGTTATGTGAAAGTCAAGATATAAACGTTAAAACAGAAAAAAGTCTCACAATTGGCGTTCATACACGAACAAAATAAAACGTTGGGACTTGGAAAATATTAATTGCGTTGACGCATTTTTTAAGAATTAATCATCAAAAACCGTTGAAAACTAGCAGGATTTGGAGGTACATGTAATCAACATCGATTAATACTGTCGGATTATTGTGAACGTGAAAGTAGACAATCGGCAGCTGCCGCACCTATCCCTTCCAATACTGTAGCAGATCTAGATCGTCAACCCATTCATCATGAAATTGAAATCTTAATATTGACATCGTTCCCAGGCCCCAGTTGAAAACATTTCCTGTTATTAGATCTACACCTGCAACTTTATTTAGGACTTTGACTTGAATATCATACTTGTTCATGTGTTTAAGAACAAAAAGGTCAGAGACATGCCTCTTTTTCTAAAAAAAACCCTGAAGTCTGTAAGTGAGTTATAGACATTGAAACGGACTGTTTTTATTTTTTCCCCAAATACGTCTCTTTCGCGCTCGATTTTCCCCTTTTACCCAGCGTCCAACGTCTTCCCCTTTTAAAAAAAAAACCCTGTTATGTCACTTCACAATTAATACCAATAACATTGAACAGAAATATAGAGTGATGTTGCCTATAGTTTCCCTACATCTCCCCCCACACATGTACCAAAGTGTGGTACTAATGTTTGGTTTTCTGCAGAACATGTTTAGACAGGTGTGCAGCAATTCAGACAAATGCTTGAATATGCCAAAATACATCAGGAATTCTAACCATTCAGGGTACCAGGTTTTACTTGCTCACAGAGGTAGAATTCTGTCTACCAGATTTTGTGCCTTTAGATCAGCTGGGTTATTTTTCCTCTGGTTAACATGGTTATGCAAATATCCAAGGCGTTTTTAAGTGGATTTTGGTAGATTTCAGTTTGAGTAACCCATTAACCCTGGGTCTGTCCGCTGAATAAGAACTATCTGAGATTGAACTGCATGTCACAAGTTGGTATTAAAATTAATGAGTTTGTAAAAAATAACTTCTGCACAGAAGGTCACTTACAAATTGAACCTTATTTCCTATCGTTACCTAATGAAATTAAGGAACTCTGGGAATCCTTTTGATATTTTCTATACTTCTATACTAAAAAAGGCTAGATGTTTGAAGTCCATAATTTAAGAGATCTATACTTCAATATTAATAATAATTGATTTATCAAAATTTTGTTGAAAGGGATTTAACTCTTCTGTGTCTAATTTTAACTTTGAGAATTTAATGGGTATTGCTTGAAAACAGAACTTATACTTGCATAGAAGAGTGTCATAATTCCCAATTTAAGCCATTGTCCTGACTAATTTATCAATTAATAAAAACAAAGCTGGAAATTTGCAGTTTTAGCTGTTCTACTGTCTTCATATTATATGAAGTGGTCATTTTCAGTTAATTATCTATAAATAAAAGCTAGATCTTTTTTTTGATAAACAAAATTAACATGTACATAAAACATAATGATAAGTGTCATTATATTAACATAGAGTGTCTTGAGTTCTTGATTCATTTTATCAATGGAGGTAACTCATTCAGAACTCAATACAGAGGATGTGAAAAGGGTCTAAATAATTATGTAAATACACTTTTTTTACAATTTGTCATCATGCTTGTACAAGTTTGTCATTGCAAAAATTTTACTTGAGAAAAAAAGACAGTTCATAATCTTATGATTGACGGGTTAACCCTTTGCATGCTGGGAAATTTGTCATCTGCTAAAATGTCGTCTGCTGAATTTCTAAAATTAGCATTTTCTTCCATTTTTTTTTCAAAGAATACTATTAGAATAGCAAACAGTTTGGATCCAGATGAGACGCCACGTTCTGTGGCGTCTCATCTGGATCCAAACTGTTTGCGAAGGCCTTCAAAATTCGGTTCCCGCACTGAAAGAGTTAAATCATTGAAACAGCAGACATATTTTAATACAGGGAGACAGCTTATTAAAAACACATGCTTTACTATGATGATTGTTTTGTTTCACAGACAGCGAGAAATTAGAAATGCCTCCACAAAATTCAAGTGAATATCTCATGTGAAAGTAAATACTTTTAAGAAGACAATGACATGGAGGTTTTTAATTATTGTTGTATTTTTGGTGGAATCATTACATGGACTGATTTCTTCACTGTAATCTGATCTGTGCATACGTTTCCTTGTGTCTGGGTGCACTGAAATATACTCATGCTGAATGCAATTGTCATACATCTGCTTGAATGTAATTAAGGAAGACATTTTTTTTTAGTTTTCTAGACATGAAAAAAGTTTTCAGATTTAAGCTTGTAGTGTGTTGCTTTCACACCGTGGGAACTTGGATACAAACACGATTCACTTGTTGAGGCCACACCGTGGGAACTTGGATACAAACACGATTCACTTGTTGAGGCCACACCGTGGGAACTTGGATACAAACAAGATTCACTTATTGAGGCCACACCGTGGGAACTTGGATACAAACAAGATTCACTTGTTGAGGCCACACCGTGGGAACTTGGATACAAACACGATTCACTTGTTGAGGCCACACCGTGGGAACTTGGATACAAACAAGATTCACTTGTTGAGGCCACACCGTGGGAACTTGGATACAAACAAGATTCACTTGTTGAGGCCACACCGTGGGAACTTGGATACAAACACGATTCACTTGTTGAGGCTCATAGCACTAAGCACACCAACATTATGTCCTATACTGAAAACAGCACACCAACAGTATGTCCTATACTGAAAACAGCACACCAACATTATGTCCTATACTGAAAACAGCACACCAACATTATGTCCTATACTGAAAACTCAGCACTTTTTACTCATATACTTTGCCTTTATAGGCTTTTTCAAAGTTTGTTTTAGGTAATGGATTAAATTTTGTTTATTTTACAAAACAAAACAATTGTATCTATTGATGACATTTGTTTTTGAATGTGCTCCGTAAGATAAATAACAGAATAATAGCAAGTAAATTGGATTTGTTTTAAAAAAAAGAGCAAAATTGCAGTATACAAAATGTGTTTGAATTAGTATCAATCCAGTGTATTCAATAAGGGACTGCAGGCGGCTGATTTGATCACTAGAAGCGGTTTATGGCCCACAATGTGCTCATGGTGAGCTTTTGTGATCACCATTTTTCTTTTGTGTGTTTTCTGCGTAAACATTCGCCTTGTTAACACTCTAAAGGCCACATGTCCAATCTTCATGAAATTTGATCAGAAGATTTGTGCCAATGATATCTTTGATGAGTTTGATAATGGTTGTCGTTGGTCAAAAACATGGCCGCCAGGGGGCTGGGTATTTTTTTTCATTATATGGCTTTAGTAAAACCTTGTTAACACTCTAAAAGTCACATTTGTTGTCCAATCTTCATGAAACTTGGTCAGAACATATGTTTAAATGATATCTTATATGCGTTTGAAAATGGTACCGGTTGCTTGAAAAACATGGCAGCCAGGGGGCTGGGCATTTTTCCTTAAATGGTTACATATGGCTATAGTTAAACCTTGTTAACACTCTATAGACCACAATTATTTCTGATCTTCATGAAACCTTTGTCTCAATGATATCTAGGATGAGTTAAAAAATAGTCCAGGTTGCTTAAAAAAACATGGCTGCCAGGGAGCGGGGCATTTTTCCTTAAATGGCTATGTAATTGCTATAGTAAAACCATGTTCGCAATCTACAGACCACAATTATTGTCAGATCATCTAGTACTCCACTTTCAATAACGGTCATGAAACTTGGTCAGAATGTTTGTCTCAATGATGTCTTGGACGAGTTCAAACATAGTTTAGGTTGCTTGAAAAACATGGCTCGATGGGGCATTTTTCCTTATATGGCTATAGTAAAACCTTGTTTACACTCTAGCCAGAAGCCAGAGGCCAGAATTTTTTCCAGATATTCATGAAACTTGGTCAGAAGATTAATCCCAATGATATATTGAACAAGTTTGAAAAAAAGGTTTCATTTGGTTGGAAAACATGGCCTCCAGGGGGTGGGCGTTTTGCTTTATATGGCTTTAGTAAAAACTTGTTAACACTCTTAAAGCCACATCTTCATGAAAGTTTGTCAGAACATTTGCTCAAATGATATCTTGGATGAGTACACAATGGTTCTGGTCTGTAAAAAAACATGTAACCACTTCAGAGGCCACATTTATAGTCCCATCATCATTATACTTGGTCAGAAGATTTGTCCCAATTACATGATGAACGAGTTCGAAAATGGTTCCAGTTGCTTGAAAAACATGGCCACCAGGGTCGGGACTTTTTTCCTTATAAGGCTATGGTAAAAACTTATACACACTCTGAAAGTCACATGCAGTGCTCCAGATAACATGCGTAAAGGCGTAAAAACGAATAAAATTTCTTAAATAACGATTTAGATTTAAAATCTTTGCGTAAAGTTACGCATTGAAACTATAAAACACGAATTCGACATTTTGGAACGTGCGTAAAACTTCCAGTAGCAAATTATATATGGTAAACATTTCATCCCGGTTCTGACTCGTCGAGGCGCTCAATGAAAACTTACAACTTTAAGTCAACGTCACTTTGCTGTGAGGAAGGGCCACACTTAAGAACGGTCGAAAGGCCAAACAGTCTCGATTCTGTTCTCCTGGTATTACAGGCGAGTCATTACTGTTTATTGTACCTTTTTAATTACACTTATCGAAATTTTTATACACAAGTAATATACAATATACCTATATATACCTATTCAAAATGTCATTAAAATTAAATGTTAAATATATATTTTTGATATGACTTTAACGGCCACCAAAATGCCATTATGACCTAAGCCGAAGTGTCAGTGACTGTTTTAAATAAAAAATAAAAAAGGCCGCCCGAAGCAGTGTATCGAAGCGTGGAAGGCAAAAAAAGCAAGATGAGCAAGATAGATGTGGGGTCTTTTGAGCCAGAAAAAGCTGTCCGATTATGGGAAAGCAAGAAACGGAAAAGAAAGCCAGGCTTTTCCAAGACTATAAACCAAAATGTTGGATTGTTGATGTGTCAAAAACAAAGCATAAAAATTATTTGGTAATATAGTGTTTAGAATTAATTTTATAAATAGGGGGTAAAATAAGAATTAATTTTCGAAATAGGGAGTAAATAACAATTTGACCAAATTGTTATCTGGAGCTCTGGTCACATGTATTGTCCAACCATTATGAAACTTGGTCAGAACATTTGTTTTAATGATATCTTGGATGAGATTAGAAAATGGTTCCGGTCTGTTGAAGAACATGGCCACCAGGGGCAGGAAATTTATCCGTTTATGGCTATATTAAGACCTTGTTAGCAATTTTGTTTTTACATTTTACATTCATAGTTCACTCTTCATGAAACTTGGTCAGAAAATTTGTTCTTATGACATCTTGGGCTGCACAGAACATGCCAGTTCCTTTGTACCTCAGGTGAGCGACTTTGGGCCTTTCAGACCCTCTTGTTTTGTTATGCGGCTTTTGTAAAAAGCTGACACTGTATTTGTGTCAAGCCCAATCGTTATCTCTTTCTTCCCATGGTTTAGGTAAGTATCAATATTGTGTCAATATTAACAATAAAGGAGCATGGTCTACGACTTCAGTAATTTACCATGCATACAAATGTATTGTAATTATACCCCCATTACTGGTAATGGGTGCTATATAGGAGTCACTTTGTCTGTCGGTCTGTCTTTCCCGAAAATTTCATCTGATCTTCACCAAACTTGGTCAGAAGTTGTATCTAGATAATGTCTAGGTCACGTTTAAATATGGGTCATGCTGGGTCAAAAACTAGGTCACAGGGTCACTTAGTGCATTTTAAACCGAAAGTTTGTACAGACCATAACTATGTCATTTATCGTTAGATTTTAAAATGACTTGGTACATTTGTTCACCATCATTGGACGGTGTGTCGTGCGAAAGAATTACATCGATATCTCCAAGGTCAAGGTCACACTTTGAGTTCAAAGGTCCAATGCTTCTCCGGGCCATAACTTTGTCGATTATTGTCAGACTTTAAAATTATTTGGCACATTTGTTTACCATCATTGAACAGTGTGTTGCGCGAAAAAATTAGGTCGATATCTCCAAGTTCAAGGTCACACTTTGAGTTCAAAGATAAAAAATGGCCATAAATGAGCTTGTCCTGGCCGTAACTAAGTCATTCATTGTGACATTTTAAAATCATTTGGCACATTTGTTCATCATTATTGGACGGTGTGTCGAGCAAAAGAATTTCTTCAATATCTCCAAGGTCAAGGTCACACTTTAAGTTTAAAGGTAAAAAAAGGCCATAAATGAGCTTGTCCGGGCCATAACTATGTCGTTCATTGTGAGATTTTAAAATCATTTGGCACATTTGTTCACCATCATTGAAAGGTGGGACGTGCAAAAGAATTACGTCGATATCTCCAAGTTCAAGGTCACACTTTGAGTTCAAAGGTAAAAAATGGCCCTAAATGATCTTGTCCGGGCCATAACTATGTTGTTCATTGTGTAATTTTAAAATCATTTGGCACATTTGTTCACCATCATTGGACGTTGTGTCATGCGAAAGAATTACATCGATATCTCCAAGGTCAAGGTTACACTTGGAGTTCAAAAGTCAAAAATGGCCTTTAATGAGCTTGTCCGGCCATAACTATGTCATTTATCGTGAGATTTTTAAAATGACTCCTACATTAATTTTGTTCACAGTCATTTGAGGGCGTGTCATGCGAAAGAATTCAAGAGTTCAAAGGTCAAAATGGCCATAAATGATAAGGGCATAATAAGTCTTAAAAAGATAAATTAGATTCTCTTGTTTTGTGCAGACAACATGCTAAATAGTCTGTGTCAATGCGGCACGTGGGGGTATACGTCATGTCAGCTCTAGTTATGATTTACTTTCATTTAAAAAAATTCAGAAAGTAGTTTGTTCATGTTGCATTAAATCAAAATTTTAGTTTATGTTTCCTTGGTATTGATAATTAAATAAGAACAGTGCCGGGATGCAGTCAAACATACAGTTTGTGTAAAGCAAAGAAATGTTCCATATGCTAAAAAAAAGAAGCTGAAGTAGTAACAAACTTCATGTGCCAGTGCTTTAACTGGGAACAGCTACCAGATCTTTACATTTTTACCCACAGCTGATAATAAATCAGTTACCATGGCAGCCGGCTGCTTCTGAAAAACTGAAAATTTGAGGCACCCACACAGGAAATTTCACATTTTCATTTTGATGGAGCTCTAAAACCAATATTTCTGTATTCCATAGAATTTAATGTGGCATTTAAAACAGGTCACATACTGAACTTCCCAAGTTTATTTTTCCAGAATAAAACAACACATTTTGTGTAAATTTCTCATGAAGAATGTTATCTAAGTTTAGAAAAGTACGAATATGAAAGAAATTTTTGAGGACGTGGCTAATCAAAGACACACAGGTTAAAAACCTTTTAACCTTATGTGTTGCATGCATGTGGTTGTCATTATATATTGCGCCCAGCAGGATCTAGAGTATTTTGGGCTGTAAGCACAGTAAAAAGTACAGGCGATTTTCATCTAGACCACTTGGTTTTAATCCTCTTTCTGGAAGCATGTGGTCACCATACTGGAAAGGTGGGGTTATCTATGGGTACTCCAACTTCCCCCCACAGCACAAGACCAAACCAAACTTGGACAATTTTGCAGCTGTAATAACAAATTCAAGTAACTTAGTCAGGTAGGAGTGTTGGGGCACACGTGGGGCACAATCCGGGTACACACTCTGGGTACACACTCAGGGTACACACTCCAGGTACACACTCAGGGTACTCTGGGTACGCACTCAGGGTACACACTCTGGGTACACACTCAGGGTACACACTCAGGGTACACACTCCAGGTACACACTCAGGGTACACACTCAGGGTACACACTCAGGGTACACACTCAGGGTACACACTCCGGGTACACACTCCGGGTACACACTCCGGGTACACACTCCGGGTACACACTCCGGGTACACACTCCGGGTACACACTCTGGGTACACACTCAGGGTACACACTCAGGGTACACACTAATGCTACCTCATATACTTCTAAATACACAGGAAAACTATTATAAGTGGTTGTGTTTGGTTCTAGCATTAACCCTTTCCCTCTCAGAAGCAAAGTGAAAACAACTTTGTGCAAACAGCATAAAACCAGAACAGCCTGTGAGTAACTCTCAGCCTGTTCAGGTTTTATGCTGTTTGCTGCTCATCAGTATGTAAGGGTTGGAGATGAAGCCTTGAAAACTTGAATCTAGTGAAAAAGATCTTTAAAGTGATATTATGGGCATTTTTCGCTGTTTAATTGAGCTGAAAAGAATGAACAGTCCAAAAGAATTAGTTAAAATGTGGTAACTGACCAATTATCTACAACTTACCTTGCTACCAGTTGTTTATAAAAGATATATATTATTTTCGATATTTTACATGACTCGCCCTGTCCTCTAAGCTGAAATGATCCGTAAAACAAAATTGTGTCTTTGTGTAGTATGAACAAATCTGCATGAAAACTACATTTAGACTCACATCTTACATCAATCATTTCTGTCGTCAGTTGTCAAAACGAAAGTAAGGTTGATATTCAAATGGATTATTTTTCTCTCTCCGGGATATTGTTTTAGTTTGTTGATGCTGCATTAACAAATAAGTGTTTATGAAGTGAAAACACCAAAAATAAACAAAGGTTGCAATAGACACCTATATACTGTTAGATGCCCATAATATCACTTTAATTGAATTTAACTTTCTAAGGGACTACAAGTGTATGAAAGTATCTAAGTGGTAAAGTGTTAAACCATCGAAATATACCAGTAGAACTAAGCTAGTCTTGGATCCGCCTGGTCTCTTGGCCTGTATATCATGCCAGTTATCAGGCCTACAGATTCTCCTGGGGATACAGCCCACTGCCCTTCTATCTGCCAACTGAGATAGCAGCTTTCAGGCCCAGATAAGAGCCATAGATTAAACACACATTTCTGTTGATTACTCAGATTATACCGGTTTTCATTCTTGCTTCCTCCGCAGTTTGCGAACATTAACCTCTGGCAAGGTTAAATTGTCTTCAAGTGTATTCATGCTACTGTTTAACCCATTTATGCCTAGCGTCTAGAAAAAAGGCCTTGGCAAACAGCGTAGACCCAGATGAGGCGCCGCAGTATGCGGCGTCTCATTTGGGTCTGCGTCTTTTGCTTAAAGGTATTTCTATACGAAATATTCTAAAAAAATAGAAAAAAATATACTAGACATCCCTCATTTTGGAAATAGATTGATCCAATTTAGAAGGATAGAAGAGTCCACCAGGTATAAATGGGTTAAGGATATGCTTCTGAAGTGTTTTTTTTCTACATTGTTATGATTGATTTGTAAACTTTTACCATTCCAAACAAGAGATCTTGATTTTTTTTTTAAAGATAATGCAATCCTTAACTAGTGCATCGAAATAATATTAAATTTTAAGCAAATATTTTTTAAATTTAAGTCAAATGAATTTCCATATAATTAAATAATTACACTATAGATGTATTTTATTTTTATGCCACCCTTCGAAGAAGAGGGGGTACATTGTTTTGCACATGTCGGTCGGTCCGTCCGTCGGTCCGCCCACCAGATAGTTTCCGGATGATAAATCAAGAACGTTTAGGCCTAGGATCATGAAACTTCATAGGTACATTGATCATGACTGGCAGATGACCCCTATTGATTTTCAGGTCACTAGGTCAAGGTCACAGTGACTCGAAATAGAAAAATGGTTTCCGGATGATAACTCAAGAATGCTTAGGCCTAGCATCATGAAACTTCATAGGTACATTGATCATGACTGGCAGATGACCCCTATTGATTTTCAGGTCACTAGGTCAAAGGTCAAGGTCACAGTGAATCGAAACAGTAAAATGGTTTCCGGATGATAACTCAAGAATTCTTACGCCTAGGATCATGAAACTTCATTTTAAGGTATATTGATAATGACTGGCAGATGACCACTATTGATTTTCAGGTCACTAGGTCAAAGGTCAAGGTCACGGTGACCGGAAATAGTAAAATGGTTTCCGGATGATAACTCAAGAACGTTTTATGCCTAGGATCATGAAACTTCATAGGTGCATTGATCATGATTCGCAGATGACCCCTATTGATTCTTAGTTGAAAGTTCAAGGTCACTGTGACCCGAAATAGTAAAATGTTTTCTGGATAATAACTCAAGAACGCTTATTCTTAGGATCATGAAACTTCATAGGTCAAAGGTCACAGTGACTTAAACAGTTAAATGGTTTCCGGATGCTAACTCAAGAATGCTTACGCCTAGGATCATGAAACTTCATAGGAACATTGATCATGACTGGCAGATGACCTCTATTGATTTTCAGGTCACTAGGTCAAAGGTCAATGTTACAATGACTTGAAATAGTAAAATGGTTTCTGGATGATAACTCAAGAACGCTTACGCCTAGGATCATTAAACTTCATAGGTACATTGATCATGACTGGCAGATGACCCCTATTAATTTTCAGGTCAACAGGTCAAAGGCCAAGGTAACAGTGACTCGAAACAGTAAAATAGTTTCCTGATAATAACTCAATAATAATTAAGCCTAGGATCATGAAAACTTCATAGGTACATTAATCATGACTGGCAGATGACTCCTATTGATTTTCAGGTCACTAGGTCAAAGGTCAAGGTCAAAGTGACAAAAAAGTTTTCACACAATGGCTGCCACTACAACTGACAGCCCATATGGGGGGGTATGCATGTTTTACAAACAGCCCTTGTTTCTTCATGCATAGTTTCAACATTTGTCTTATGATAGCATGTTTAATATGCAACATGTTTTAGAAAGCTAATATCAAAGTTCTAGTAGAATGACCAGATCAGGCATTTTCATCTGATGTGTCTAGTTGAATGCCATGTTATACCTATCATGTTTTCACTTTATGATGAGCCAGTGGTAAACAGTTCTTAACCCATTTATGCCTAGCTTCTAGAAAAAAGGCCTTTGCAAACAGCGCTGACCCAGATGAGAAGCCGCATGATTCGGGGTCTCATCTGGGTCTGCGCTCTTTGTTTAAAGAAATTTCTGTAAGAACTATTCTAAATATAGAAATAAATATATTAGACATCCCTCATTTTGGAAATAAATTGATCCAATTTAGAAGGATTGGAGAGTCCACTAGGCATAAATGGGTTAATTTTCTAATTATCCCCACGCTTTTTGGAGAAAAAGTGGGGATTATGTGGTTATCTCCGCCGTCTGTCCGTCCGTCCATCCTGGCCACTATCTCCTCCTACACTATTAGCACTAGAACCTTGAAATTTACACACATGGACTAAGCTATGAGCATATGTGCGACTGTGCACTATTTGGAATTTCGATCTGACCTCTGGGTCAAAAGTAATGGGGGTTGGGGTGGCGCTGGGTCAGAGATTGTCTTGGAACCGCGATTCGAAAAACGAGAATTCGAGAAACTACTGTGTCCCTTCAGATATTGCTTTCATATTTAGTATGCATGTGTATTTGGACAACACCTTTCCATGTGCATGAAAATGTTGACCCCTGTGACCTTGAACTTGAGGTCAGCATTCATGTTCAGAAATCTGCGACCATGATTCGAAAAAGACTCATAACTTATGTGGGACCCTTCAGATTTTGCTTTCATATTTAGTATGCATGTGTATCCGGACAACACCTTTCCATGCGCATA
The DNA here is from genome assembly GCF_020536995.1 of Dreissena polymorpha. Classification (NCBI taxonomy): domain Eukaryota; kingdom Metazoa; phylum Mollusca; class Bivalvia; order Myida; family Dreissenidae; genus Dreissena; species Dreissena polymorpha. The sequence goes on along the minus strand of NC_068355.1, from coordinate 183,982,987 downwards.
CACATTTTGACCACTGTGACCTTGACCTTGAACTAGAGGTCAGCGTTCAGGTTTTGAAATCTGAGACTGCAATTGGAAAAAGGCTCATACCTTCTGATATTACTTTCATATTTGGTACGCATGTGTATCTGGACAACACCTTTCCATGCGCATACAATTTTTGAACTAAGGGTCCGCGTTCAGGTTTCGAAATCTGCAAATGTGATTTAAAAAAAGCTCATAACGTCTGTGTCCCTTCAGACATTGCTTTCATATTTGGTACTCATGTGTATCTGGACAAGACCTTTCAATGTGCATATTTTTTTTTACCCCTGTGACCTTGACCTTAGGGTCCCCGTCTAGATTTTGGAAATCTATTATGTGGTTATCTCCGCCATCTGTCCGTCCGTCCGTCCTGGCCACATTCTCCTCCTACACTATTAGCACTAGAACCTTGAAACTTACACACATGGAAGCCATGAGCATATGTGTGACAGTGCACTATTTGGAATTTTGATGTGACCCCTGGGTCAAAAGTTATGGGAGTTGGGGTGGGGCCGGGTCAGAGATTTTCACTCATTTGTTTAGGTTATTTTACATTCACTTCTTCATTTCCACATCGATTTACTTCAAATTGATACTGAACATCTCTTATGAAAATACCGTCAATCTCAACTATGCATGGCCCCATTACCAACCCTGGTGCACCCCTATGTCAAACATGCGGCGTGGGGATAGGCGTCGGCCACTGCCGTGCCATTTCTAGTTAGTTATAAAATTGTCATGTCACCACATTGTCAAGCTGATGGGAAATGATCATGTCTCCATATTATATTCTTATATGCCCAGCTGTCGGTAAATGACACAGTATTTCCATTATGTCAAGTAACTATGCAAATGGTCATGTCTTCCTATAATGTCAAGTTGATAGTAAATCAGCTTGTCACTGCAATTGTCAGATTGCTAGAAAATGGACATGTCTGATCATAATGTCAAGGCCAAGGGAAATAAAAATGTCCTGTTTGAATGTTCAGTTGTTATCCCCTGCCAAAGGCGGAGGAATATAGACTTGGCCTTGTCCGTCTGTCAGTATATCTGTCAGTCCGTCAGTCTTTAAGTCCGTCTGTCACAAAACTTTTTAGGGCTATATTAGAACCTATGTAAGATATTACCATGAAACTTCATGGGTCTATAGATATCAATTAGGACAAGTGCCATGCTCAAGAACCATAACCCTGCACTTTCTTTAATAAAGTTGTTATCCTCTTTTGTATGATGAAACTTTTCAGAGCTATATCTCAGATACCTTGAAGATTTCAACATGAAAATTCATGGATGAATTCAAATTATTGAGGAGAAGTGTCACGCTAAAGAACCATAACCCTTCACTTTCTTAAATAAGAGTTATTGCTCTTTGTTGTTTTTGTATGCTGGAACTTTTCAGGGCTATATGCCAGATACGATACAACATTTCATCAAGAAACTGCATGGGTGTTATAGATATCAATGAGGAAAATTGCAATTTATAAAAACAATTACCCTACACTTAATTGCTACCTGTTCATTATTACCCTGCACTTAATGATTATACTGTATATCAAGGGATTTGCACCGATCCATAAATAAAGTTTATCTGGCAAGGGATATCAATTCAATGAATTTGCTTGTTTATAAATGTTGTTTAAGCTGAAAGTCGAAAAAAAAACTAATAAATGTTGGATGCACTGGGTCAAAAAGCACATTACCTCATTGCCAGGCTTTCCACTCCAATCATTATCAACTATGGTGCTCTGCCTGTGAAGTCCCCCTGGGCTGGTAGAATGCCTGGATGAAGTACAACTCCAGCTTCTGGAGGTCATCCTGTCCTGTTGTGACCAGCCAACTACAAACCAACTAAGATAGCCTCATCTGCTAAAGTTGGGCAAAGGAGACCAAGGTGATGCATGGAAGTGTGTAAAGGACCTGAAGCCCATGCCATCTTTGCGTGGAGAGCCATTGTGTTTGTCTGAGCATTGACAAGAAAAAGAAAGACCCTCCTATTAATCAATCAATTTATTTGCTACATTCATACTGAGCCCAGAAGTAACCAATATCTTTAGTCTTCAGTCATGATGGGTATTTTGTTTGCGGGTCAACTTTCATAGGTGTGGGTTTATCATCGGCTTTTAAGGAGGCTCATAATAATGAAGGAACTTAATGTGGTTTTGCTTTCCCATGAAGTACCCCAGATGTAGACTATGGGATGATTGTTGAGATTTAATAGGCCATGAAAAGGGATATTGAGTGCCAAGAAAACCCATTAAATACTGAAGCTTGGTTGGCCATTTATCTTTGGTTGAATCATATGTCTGTTGTGGTATGGCCTATGCCCTTGATAGAGTTCATCTTTGGTGTAATTCTGAAAACTTGTGAACATTTAAAACATAAAAACGTTTTGTGTGTTGTTTGTTTAATGCAATTAATGATGTTTCTTTTGCTAACATTTAATAACAATTAAGAAATTTTTTCTTCACCAGCAAGATTGTTAAGGTCACTAAGACAAAGTATTTTTAAATACTTTTGAAGCAGTATTACTTTGATATTATAAAACATTAGAAAATAAACCTGACTAGGGATTTTGAAACCAAATGTATAAATTATAATCTTTATTGTCAGATTATTATTCAAACATTTTCTTTCGAGGCCTGAATTAATTCTATATTAACTCTAATAAAAACAATTTGAAATGTGTTTTATTTGGGCAAAAAGGCTTTCTAAGTGCAACATATTCGCTCATCTATCATTTAAAATCCTTTTCAGCATATACATGATAAGCCTCTGAAAAGATAAATGTTTCAGAACATTCCATGATAAAACTGGAAATCTGAATGATATTATTATTAACTGATTGGATTTTTTCCAAAGCTTGGCAATTTTAATCCATAATAAGTCTCTGAATCCCAGACCAGTTGATATAATTCCACTATAAATGGGTATTGATAACACTCAGCAGTTGGATTCAATTGATGTCTCAGAACTCATCTGCACTTGATAATTATTGTGCAGCCATTTTTCAGTAATATTTATGTTAACCCTTTACCACTTAGATACGTATTTTCACGCATGTGTAGTTCCTTTGATAGTTATATATTTATATTTAGACCTTTCTTACTAGATTCCAGTTTTAAAGGCTTCATTTCCAACCCTTAGATACTGATGAGCAGCAAAAAGCAAAAAACCTGAACAGACTGTGAGTTACTCGCAGGCTGCTGTAGTTTTATGCTGTTTGCACATAGCCATTTTCACTTTGCTTATAAGTGTGAAAATGTTATGGTATATTTTCATTTTCTCTTGTACCATTGCTTTACACACATTCATGGTATCACATGTTTATAATTACAATTTGCTGAATTGATTATTTTTATTCATGTTAAGTATGAAAATCATCCCAGATCGTATTTTCATTAGCAACTAAATTACTGTACAATTTATTGCAAGCATCTGCCAGATACAGCAATATTGTATTCATTTTCTTCATGTCTCTGATGTGCCTGAGTTCATTTATGCATTAACTTTACTCATTTTATCGTTAGGATACAGCATTTTTGCTTTAAAATCTGTTTTCGTTCCTGTTCTGGTTATCAACCTTGGAATCATAAACCAGAAGAAATTAGTGGGGTTTTCTGTAAGCTTGCCAACATTTACCTTCCAGACCTGTACACTCATCCTTTCACAAGTTGCATAAGGAAAATCAAAGCGCTGAGAGCATACTTGTAAATGACAAGTCATCAGGTGGTACTTTAAGCTAGTGCAATCATTTCTTTTAAATAGCAATGTTCTAATATAATATGTTTCTATGTAATGTACTTTGCGTCTACGATTGAATGCTTGTCTTTTCGATTGTGCTGAAGACAGACAATGAAAAACTTCAAAGGGAACGAATCTTCGTAAATAATTGAACACAATGTGCCATTTTTATTATATTCTAAATGACTTCAGTTCATTTAAGTGACTACATTAGCCGAATGTTACTGGAGGTGTCTCTGTGAGCATCAGAGGCATGCTCTTAACCCTTTCCCTCTCAGAAGCACAGTGAAAATGGCTATATGCAAACAGCATAAAACCAGAACAGCCTGCAAGTTACTCTCGCAGTCTGTTCCGGTTTTATGCTGTTTGCTGCTCATCAGTATCTAAGGGCTGGAAATGAAGCCTTTAAAACTTGAATCTTGTAAGAAAGGTCTTCAATTAAATTTATTCTAAGGGACTACACATGTGGGAAAATACGTATCTATTAAAATGGTAAAGGGTTAAGTTTATATTTATGTAGACAATAATAATGACGTTGGGTGAATGAATTACAATTCTGCCCATTGAAAAACATGGCTGCCAGCGTTAGGACTGTTCTTTTGAAACATAATTTGGGAAACCTTGTGAGCACTTACTGCTTAGAACAGTTTCGTTACTTGCAAGAGTCTTAGGTTAGCCCTTAGGATATTTAACTCTCTTAATTGTTGGTGTGGATGGGTAAGAGTTGAATCTTAGGCAAGCACTACAGCATTTGGTCCTCTTGTTTGTTGTTGAGTTTGCGTGGTTGGTTGGGAAATTTTTTCAGATGAGCCCAAGGGCTTCTCTCTCTCTTGATTATTGTTTCATGTGTCGGTGGAGGTTTAGTCTTAGGTAATTCCTACGGCATTTGACCCTTTTGATTGTTGATGTGTATTTGTGGATGGGTGGGAGCATAGTCTCAGGTGAGCACTTAAGGCCTTTAGCTCTTGTGTTTGTTTTTGTGTATTTGTTGTTGTATGTTAGTTTAGTCTTAGGCGAGCCTTAAGCCCTCTTGATTGTTGTGGATGGCTGGGAGTTTAATTTTGCAGAAAGGGATGTTATTATGCCCCGCTTCAAAGAAGAGGGGGTATATTGCTTTGCACATGTCGGTATGTGGGTCCGTCCACCAGGTTGTTTCCGGATGATAACTCAAGAATGCATAGGCCTAGGATCATGAAACTTCATAGGTAGATAGATCATGACTCGCAGATGACCCCTATTGATTTTGAGGTCACTAGGTCAAAGGTCAAGGTCATGATGACCCGAAATAGTAAAATAGTTTCCGGATGATAACTCAAGAACGCATATGCCTAGGATCATGAAACTTCATAGGTAGATTGATCATGACTTGCAGATGACCCCTATTGATTTTGAGGACACTAGGTCAAAGGTCAAGGTCACTGTGACCCGAAATAGTAAAATGGTTTCCGGATGATAACTCAAAAACTCATATGCCTAGGATCATGAAACTTCATAGGTAGATAGATCATGACTCGCAGATGACCCCTATTGATTTAGAGGTCAGTATTTCAAAGGTCAAAGTCACAGTGACCCCAAATAGTAAAATGGTTTCCGGATGATAACTCAAGAACACATATGCCTAGGATCATGAAACTTCATGGGTAGATTGATCATGACTTGCAGATGACCCCTATTGATTTTGAGGTCACTAGGTCAAAGGTCAAGGTCATGGTGACCAGAAATAGTTAAATGGTTTCTGGATGATAACTCAAGAACGCTTACGCCTAGGATCATGAAACTTCATGGGTACATTGATCATGACTCGCAGATGACCCCTATTGATTTTCAGGTCACTAGGTCAAAGGTCAAGGTCACGGTGACCCGAAACAGTTAAATTGTTTCCGGATGATAACTCGAGAACGCTTTTGCCTAGGATCATGACACTTCATAGGTACATTGATCATGACTCCCAGATGACCCCTATTGATTTCAGGTCACTAGGTCAAAGGTCAAGGTCACAGTGACAAAAAACATATTCACACAATGGCTGCCACTACAACGGGCAGCCCATATGGGGGGCATGCATGTTTTACAAACAGCCCTTGTTTTTTTTTTATTAAAGAATATCTAATAAATGACCACCACACCCTCATACTATACCCCCCCCCCCACCCCCCCATCCCAAAAAAATATTTTTTATGCCCCCGGAAAGGTGGCATATAGCAGTTGAACTGTCCGTCAGTATGTCAATCAGTCTGTCTGTCCGTCCGAATAAAACTTTGACATTGGCCATAACTTTTTCACTTTTGAAGATAGCAACTTGATATTTGGCATGCATGTGTATCTCATGGAGCTGCACATTTTGAGTGGTGCAAGGTCAAGGTCATCCTTCAAGGTCAAATGTCAAATATATGGCGTCTGTTGGTCCGAAAACTGTTATTCTATTTATCATGCCACATATATTTCTTCTTATGCCCCCGGTAGGGTGGCATATAGCAGTCGAACTTTCCCTCAGTCCATCTGTCAGTCTGTGCGTCCGTCGGAAAACTTTAACATTGGCTGTATATTTTGCAATATTGAAGATAAGAACTTGATATTTTACATGCATGTGTATCTCATGAAGCTGCACAATTTGAGTGGTAAAGTGTCAAGGTCAAGGTCATCCTTCAAGGTCAAAAGTGAAAAAATTCAATCCAAGGTAAGTAATAAGCTTTAAAAGTGAGATTTCTAAACCTGCCAAATGATATATTGAAATTTATTTTATTTCAAAGCAGCGCAATAGGGGGCATTGTGTTTCTGACAAACACATCTATTGTTATTTTATGCTTTTTTGCATCGTTTATTTACACTGTAAAAGAGTTTTAAGTGGAGAATTTGGGTGGAATAATGACGTCATTTCGTAAAACAATGACTTGATTTCACAGTAAAACAGATTGACTGACAGATATTCGAGGTCACGTGGTCAACAAGCCTGATATCTTTTGGGTTATTAGTTTAACTGGTCATCAGTCTGATTTAAAGACATGTGACAGGATAAATATAAATTATGAAGTGGTTATAAACTTATAAATATCTGGCAAAGAAGATTAAATGTTTGCACATCAAATGTAACTAGGACAAATGCAACTGCCATGTATCAGAAAGCATGTACCAGTTGTTAAAATAAGAATATTATTTAACAGCAATTTGCATGTATGCATGGCGAATATTCCCTTCTTTATAGATCATTACATCATTGTATTAACTGTCAATTTTTAGCTCCACTGGCCAGAGGCCAGCGGGGCTTATGTCATGGTCCTGTGTCCGCTGTGCGTGCGTGTGTCTATGTGTGCGTGCTTTAACTTTTTCTTTAAACATCTTCTCCTAAACAACAAGTCCAATTCTGATAAAACTTCTCACAAATGTTCCTGGGGTGAACCTCTTTCAAATTTGTTCAAATAATGCCCCTGGGGTCAAATTTTACCCCGCCTGGGGTCAATAAATTGAACATATGCTTATATAAAGCCTATTTTGTGCAAACTTTAAAAATCCTCTTGTCCATAATCGTAGCGCCTAGGGCTACCAAATTCGGTATGTAGTGACATCTAATAGTTCTCTACTTAGTTTGTTCAAATTATGCCTCTGTGGTCAATTTTGACCCTGCCCCGGGGGTCACAAAAATGAACATACGCTTAAATAAGGCCAATTTTGTGCAAACTTTAAAAATCTCTTGTCCATAACCGTATGGCATAGGGCTACCAAATTTGGTATGTAGTGACATCTAATGGTCTTCTACCAAATATGTTTAAATTAAGCCCCTGGGATCAAATTTAACCGTTCCCCAGGGGTCACAAAATTGAACATAATAAATGCATGTATTGGGCCAATTTTGTGCAAACTTTACAGGGCCCTTTCTTGCCACCTGGGGAAGCCACCCACAGCCCCCATGAGGGGTAAATTTCGCGCCAATTATCTTTTATAGGGAAATTTTTTACTTAGTTTCTTATTGAATGAATTTTTGTGTACATGTTTGCACTATATCCATTGCTTTTTTATAATTAAGTATATTTGACACTCATATTCGACTATAGTGTAATGATGTATTATTAAGTGAATGTCAATATAATAAAAGGTGAAATTTCTGTTGATCCAGCAGTATTTTTCTCCTATTGTACACACATACATGGTCCTTTCTTGATGGCAATATACCATTATCAGTGCACACATATATATTTTAAAGACACATTTTCTTCTCTCATCTCTTAACTAGTCAGCGAATATGTTTGTTTTTAATTTAAAATATAAACTGTGGGATAAAAACAATATTACATTACTTTATAAGGAATTGTGAATAAAATAAATTCTGGTGAAAAATACAGATATTCATTACTTTATTAATAAAACGAACGAAAATTATTTTCAACAATCACATGTTAACAATGAAGATGCCGCTGTCGCCGATGCAAGTGTTTGACAGTTTTGTGTTTCATGATTTTGCACAGAATCATCATCTATCTCCATAGACTGATCATTTGATGACGCGGAAGTGGTTTGGGTTATATTAATTCGATCAAGTTCAGTTTGTTTAAAGAGAATATCTATTTTTTTGCATGATGAAATTGTTTTTTTTGTAAGCTTTCTGCAGTAAGAAAAGAATTGTGTGACATTTTTTCCCGGAATAGGTGTCGACGTATAAATCATGCAGGTGCGCGAAACGTAATATTTCCCGTCTACGATACGATTAGGCTAGAAAACATTAACAGTATCTGTTCAGCGTTACGGGTTTTGTGTATTTTTTTTGTTTTGATTTTTTTTTCAAGGGGGAATTTTTTCCACAAGATAGGGGAAAAAAGTATACTTTTTCATGGGGGAAGCCGCCGATATTCGGGGGTAAAAAGGGCCCTGCTTAAAAAAAATATTCTTGTCCATAACCATTGGCCTATTTCTATCAAATTAGGTATGTATTAAAATCTTAAAGTTCTCTACTAAGTTTGTTCAAATTATACCCCTGGGGTCAAATTTGACCCTGCCCCGGTGGTCACAAAAATGAACATATGCTTAAATTAAAGGTCTATTTTGTGCAAACTTTAAAAATCTTCTTGTTCATAATAATAGAGAATAGGGCTACTAAATTTGGGTATGCAGTGACATCTAATAGTCCTCTACCAAATTTGTTCAAATTATTCCCCTGGGCTCAAATTTGACACTGCCCGGGGGGTCAAAAAACTGAGCATATGCTTACGTTCCATAACCGTAGGGCCTAGGGCTACCAAATTTGGTAGGTAGTGACATCTTATACAGTACAGCCAAAGCGGAACAAACGTATTTCGCGATCCGCGGCGGCAAGGCGAAACGAGTCGATGCCGCGTCAGTCGTTGAAGCCGCGTCAGTATGCGGCGGCAAGTCGCATTTCGCCGCGAAACTTCGCATCTGTCCGCCGAGGCATGCCGCGGTCCGCGACATGATGCCGAGTCGATGCGATCATGAAATATATTTTTTTTAAATTATTAGTTACATGTAGTTAACAAATTTTGAAAGAACAATTATAATAATAATTAAAATCATAATAAATTTATTGTGCGCCGATTGTATTAGCATATACATGTAAGCATGGTTAATGTGTCTGGCCAATTATTAAGTTTGTTTCCCGCCCGTAGCGTATGTATTTCACACATAAACAAGGTCACGTAATTATGTTTTCGCACATACAAGTGGTCAAGGCTCCAGCATATGGTGGATTTATAAATTAATTGCATGTTGATTCCGCTATTATATTTTAGCTGAGAAAATTAGCAGTTTGAAGCCACATCAATAATCAAGACGGTGACGACGTATTTGTAGTTTTGTTAATTATCAGCTTATTATAACTATTGTTTGAATATGCGTATATAAACACGTTTTATTTTGTTCATATTATACAGTTAATATCGCTACTAATTACCCGATAATCCCGTATATTCCAGTTTTAAAGCAAATGCTGGTTAATATTTACGATACACAAACATTCTCGATATTTCCTTAAGTATCAAATACATTTTGGCATTTGTTACTATTTATAGAGATGATGAAATAACGTCTAATCGGGGCGTTTTTTTTCTCCACTGAACACGCGATTTACGCCTGACGTGATGTTCATGTATTTATACAACACAAAATACACCCAAACTTTCCAAACGACGTTCTACATGTCTGCATAATTTTCGCGCGCTTTTTATGAAACAAAGGATATTTTAGCACTGTTTATTTGACGCTAGAATTTGCCAAAGGACGCGTTAGCATTAAAATTCGGAAGTGTGTTTCGGATTACAAATTTAATAATGATAATCGAAGGAAACATAAACAGTTGCGCGTAATTAATTCTACGCTACACATACATGTATGTACATGTAGGTCGATATCTTTTCACTCGATCCGCCGCGTACGTATGCGGTGGATTTACTCCGCGAAAGTACGCGTGGTTAATACAGACTCGGCGTCGTTGCGCGGATCGATGCCGAGTGCCACGGCGATACGCCGCGTGAACACACGATTCGGCCGCCGCGGACTAATAATCTGGCCGTGGCGTAGCCGCGGATTATGTTTGTGCCGCTTTGGCTGTACTGTAGTTCTCTACCAAGTTTTTCAAATTATGCCCCTGGGGCCAAATTTATCCCTTTAAGGCTCCCATTAAAAAGTTGTTTAAGAAAATTTGATTCGTCAAAAAACATGGCCACAGGAAGTTGAACTTTGCATGTTTATGCGTGTTTGCTATTTATTCAGTATGGGATGAATAAACTATTTTCGTCTCAAACTAAAAGTTTATCGAAATACACTTGGAATAACTTTTTAATTATAAGAGATAAATGCATACATGTCGAGCGTGAAAGGTAGACCAACATGTTAACTATCCATAAATGTTAACCCTTACCAAACGACACATTTTGGACTGCCCCAAATTGAAAGAGATTGCAGACAAGAAATAATATTGTAAAGGACTATTGATAAAGTGGCTGGGTGGGATAAAAATCATTGTGATAAATGGAAAAATTGCTCAAAATGAGCAATTTCTCCTTTTTGAAACCGGAAGTCCTGTTTTCAAAACAAAAACAAACTCTTCAGAATGAGTTATGGTCTATTGGACTGTCAGATGGAAAAAGTAAAGGAACGTTAGGTCAAGCTAGTTGTTTGTCATGATATCTCTTTAAACCTCATGCCATATACAAGCAGTGTTGCCATGATCGCAACATCTTGATGTATTGTAATTCATATTTTTGTCTCATAAACATTTACTTTTTTAATAAAACAACCTCTACAAAGTTATCATTCCTACTGCCTTTCGGCACCTCATGAACCTGAACCAAAAAAACTCGTAACTTTATGTTTCCTCAGGCAAATATCTTCTTTGTACAATTAACAATTTCTTCACCACATTAACAATCCTGCTACACTCACTTATGCCTCAAGAATGAAGCAAAGTTCAGGTGATCTACGTCATTAGATATTTTGCATATGTCATGAACTATATAAGTAACAGAAACTTTGAAACCTACATACACTTTTTGGAATTTTGGAGAAAGATTCATGATTGAATGAAGGAACTTTCATTAATCTTGTAGAACATACGAAGATTTGACCTTCAGCATCTAAAAATATGTGAAATAGAAAGAACGACAATATCTTTTGGAGAGATAAATGTACCTACGTTTTAAGCAAAGGACCTATGCGACAATTCCCGGGCTTTTTAGTCTGTTTAGTTAACACCGTAGTAACGTTTTCCATATATAGAAATGCCCACCCTTCCAACTTTAAGCGCCCAGAGGGATAGAAAGAGAAAGTCACATGCTTGAGTACATTTCAACCCATGCGCATTGCACGCTTTTTTCACATAAAAAACAGTGGAGCGATACAGGGCCACCATGGCCCTCGTGTGTTTAAATACTCGACCGACCGGGCGAGTGCTGTTCTTCAAGTTGAGAAATATAAATTCAGTTCCAGAACTCCTTCCACATCGATACAAATTGCGAACAATTTTTCGAACAAACACAAAATAGGTTAAGTACACAAAGAAATTGCACTTTCGTTTTGACAATGAAAAATGACGTCACGGGCACAGTAAAAATAATTCTTCTGCGCTCTTTTCGTAGGTGTCAGTGCTCTAAGCTAATCGATTAAAAGTGAAAAAAAAAAGTTAAATATTATATATTGGTCATTTCGTGAAGAATAAAATTTCATTTTAATGTAATTATCAATAAAAAAATAATACATAACTGGTTAATTATAATACTTATTATATTTAATTAAAAAAAATAGAAAAAATAATTATTAATAAACAGAAAGTTTACTAAAAGGTTCTGGTTGATCATAACTATAAATATAGATATATATTTTTTTTAAATGTATGGCGAGTAAATTAAAGTGAAGGGCCAGTGGATTGTCAGGCCTACCCACCCTGAAGGGCGAGTGGCTCTGGAAAAATTATTCAAGGCATGCGTATGCAAACGATTGGGTGGGGTAACAGCGTAGCAATACTACCAACTTCTTTTGACTGACCGCTGTTCTCAGGTTTGACTGTATTAAGGTTTAACTGAAAATACATGTATTCAATTTTGGCGTGGTCTTATGCTGGGGGGGGGGGGGGATCGGATTGCCCTGAGGAAACCCTGCTGTCCGGTATGTGATTACCTACGAAATTCACATGCACTAGGAATCGTGATTGAACCTCGGTTGCAGAAGTGAGAATTGCATGTACCAACCACTGCACTCACCAGACAGCCTTGTAGATAATGAATTAACCTATTTAAATTGAGATTTTGAAAATCAGGTCAATGCCTTTACTGCATAATACAACTAAATCTGGTCAATGTGTTTTCTACATGTAACAATTAAACCAGGTCAATGTGTTCGCTGCACAATACAACTAAGTCAGGTCAATGTGTTAGCTGCATAATACAACTAAACCAGGTCAATTTGTTCGCCGTGTAAAACAACTAAATCACATGAATATTTTTGCTGCATAATACAACTAAACTAGTTCAATTTGTTCGCTGTGTAAAACAACTAAATCACATGAATATTTTTGCTGCATAATACAACTAAGTCGTTAGTTTTTACAATGATGTATGCATTTTATTTTGTGTTCATTTGCGGTTCTTATTGATCTCCGATTTTTTTCAAATTGCAGTGTTACATTTTCCTCTGATATATTGCTTAAGTGCTGGAAGGTTACAAAATTGCACGGCATAAACCTTTTTTTTGTAATTTAATACATGTCATTTACCCACATTGCATTTGATTATATTTCTATTTGGTTTATTTTTTAAGAACAAAAAATATATCTGGAGCCATTAGGTAAAACTTCCGTGTCATACAAATATTAACAATCAATAAGAAACATCCTTAAAGGTATTGCAATTTAAAAAAAGTGTTATGTTGCAGATAATATTATAATATGATTTGTATGTTCCCTTTCTTAGTTTTGCTTGTCAGCATGATAGTGGCAGTCCAACTAGTGTTTTCCTGGCAAAATTAGCTATTAGTTTGTATGGATCTGGAGAGATATATACATATATCAATTTGTTAGTGACTATCTGATATATCTGTTAAGTTGTTGACTCTTATCGTGTTTAATTTGGTTGTTATTGTATCAATGAACTAGGATGTACATAATAGCAATACTTAACTATCGGTCCTGCACAGTCAACATTTAAGCATGCCCTTCTGTTTAACAGATCTGCTTGACGCTCCTCACCAGTGGTTATTTCCGTTGATTTTGATTGTGGCACCAAATTGTGTGTGGTACTAACATTTATGTATTTAAAAGTATAAGACCCAATCCGAAAATATTGTGTTTGCCCCGGCATTGACTAATTTGGGAGGTATATATTGATTGAACTATCCTGACACATACATTATAATATCAATAATGTTTCCTACAAAGCTTTCATACGTGCATGTATGTTGTCCTAGAACACTACCAACACACTGACTCTAACCTTACCTCATTTTGCTTGACACTGACCTACTTTTGGCTCACACTTATGAGGAGTCTAATCTCTTGTTTAACCCTTTATCACTTTGAGGCATGTGTAGTTCCTTAGAAAGTTAAATTTAATTAAAGAAGTATTTTACAAGATGCACGTTGTGAAGGCTTCATTTCCAGCCCTTAGAAACTGATCATCAGCAAACAGCATTAAAACTGCATTGGGTTGTCGTTAGTTATTATCAAGATGAACTTTAATTATTGAAATTCAGTTCCTGTCTGATAAATGTGCCTTATCACGTTTTGGTTGGTGACAACATATAAATAATTGTTTCAAATTTGCAAATTTTTGTTGTGGTTTTGATATTTGTGAAAAAAACAGTAATAACGAACATTACAATGCTCTAAAATACCCATTATATGCATCTTTTGCCGATATCAAATCCTGAAAATTATCAAGCGTTTCAAAGCGAAACGATTTAATAATTTAGGGAGTTCTGTTGTTGTCGTAATATTGTGTGATACTTTGAGGATTTCTTATATAAAGTATAAAATGCATCACTGAATGTATGAGCACGGATGGCGGAGTGGTCTTAGCGGTAGACTTTTACTCCAGGGGTCAGTGGTTGGAGCCCAGTTGAGGGTTGCTTTTTTCTTTCTTTAATTGTGTTCTTGTTTTTTCATGGAGCTTTTTATATCCTATGTTAACATTTATCAATATAAAGCATTTAATGACAAACTTCAATTCATGCCAAATTGTGTTAAAAGGCCCCTTTAAAAAAAACAAGATTGCTATGATGTGCAGCAGTTTTCTTTTGTGGCTATAGGAAAGCAATTCCACAACACTAGCAGTCACATTAATTTACAGTTACACACTCATTGTGAAAGTTGTTAAACATATTAAAACAAACTGTGTTTTGTTATTATTTATTGGCATGATTATTATTATTTTTGTGTTAAAAAAATGGCTGCCAGGTGCTGGGGGAGTTTTATGTGAACGTTTTTTTGTGTGTAAAACCTTGCGAAAACTACCTGCTCATAATTCTTTAGTTCCATATAGTCTTAGATTGGCTCCTTAGGACCCTTTTAGCTCTTGTGTCTTTTCTTGTATACCTTCAAGGCCAATCAGGCGTTGGCCTGGATCAAAACTATCAGATTTTTAGTTTTACAGCACTTCCTCCCATCATGTAATAAATTACCCCATCCCACATTAAACCCCCTTCTCAACCCCCACCCCCCTCTCACCCCCCTACCCCCCCACCCCCCCACCCCCCTACCCCCCTACCCCCCCCACCCCAAATAACCCCCCACCCCCCTACCCCCACCCCCCCCAATTTTTTTTAACGACTAATAAATAACCCCACCCCACATTGCACCCCCCTCTCACTCCCCCCTACCCCCACCCCCCATTTTTTTAAACATCTAATAAATTACCACACCCCATATTATACCCCCCTCTTACTCCCCCCTACCCCCACCCCCCCATTTTTTTAAACATCTAATAAATTACCCTACCCCACATTATTACCCCCTCTAACCCCCGCCCCCCTACCACCCCCACCCCACCCCCATTTTTTTTAAACATCTTATAAATTACCACACCCCACATTATACCCCCTCTCACACTCTACCCCCCCCCACTCCCCTACCCCCCACCCCACCAAAAAAAATATTTTTTTTTAAACATCTTATAAATTACCACACCCCACATTATACCCCCTCTCACTCCCCCCACCCCCAACCCCCACCCCCAATTTTTTTTAAACAACTAATAAATTACACCACCTCAAATTATTACCCCCTCTCACCCCCCACCCCCCTATCCCCCCACCCCCAATTTGTTTTTAAATAACTTATAAATTACCACACCCCACATTATATTGATCATGACTGGCAGATGACCCCTATTGATTTTCAGGTCACTAGGTCAAAGGTCAAGGTCACAATGGCTGTCACTACAACAGAGAGCCCATATGGGGGGCATGCATGTTTTACAAACAGCCCTTGTTTTATGAATACTTTTGCAATATTGAAGATAGCAACTTGATATTTGGCATGCATGTGTATCTCATGAAGCTGCACTTTTTGAGTTGGGAAAGGTCAAGGTCAAGGTCATCCTTCAAGGTCAAATATATGGGTCAAAATTGCTCATGTAATGTCACTTCTGCAATATTAAAGCTAGCAATTTTATATTTTAAATGCATGTGTATCTCATGAAGCTGCACATTTTGAGTGGTGAAGGGTCAAGGTCAAGGTCATCCTTCAAGGTCAAACGTCATAAAGGGGGACATTGTGTTTCACAAACACATCTTGTTGTATCATTAATTTTATTTCAATGGTTTTCATACCTTGATAATGCATAACAAGCAATAATTTTCCTTTAATGCCTTATACAAATGTCTTGAGCAAACGTTTTGGTTCAAATTGTAGTCTTAAGTGAATTTTAACAAGTTTTAAATTCCACTGCAATTTATATTATATTTTTAGCTCATCTATTTTTTTTTTTAAATTACCGTATGAGCTATTGTCATCACCTTGGCATCGGCGTCTGTGTCGGCGTCGGCGTCCAGTTAAGTTTTGCGTTTAGGTCCACTTTTCTCAGAAAGTATCAATGCTGTTGCATTCAAACTTGGTACACTTACTTACTATCATGAGGGGACTGGGCAGGCAAAGTTAGATAACTCTGGCATACATTTTGACAGAATTATGTGCCCTTTTTATACTTAGAAAATTGAAAATTTTGGTTAAGTTTTGTGTTTAGGTCCATTTTATCCCTTAAGTATCAAAGCTATTGCTTTCATACTTGCAACACTTACTTACTATCATAAGGGGACTGTGCAGGCAAAGTTATGTAACTCTGACTGGCATTTTGACAGAATTATGTGCCCTTTTTATACTTAGAAAATTGAAAATTTGGTTAAGTTTTGTGTTTATATAGACTATTCCTAAAGTATCAAAGCTATTGCTTTCATACTTGCAACACTTACTAACTATCATATAAGGGGACTGTGCAGGCAAAGTTATGTAACTCTGACTGGCATTTACGGAATTATGGGCCCTTTATACTTAGAAAATTGAAAATTTGGTTAAGTTTTGTGTTTTGGTCCACTTTATCCCTAAAGTATCAAGATATTGCTTTCATACTTGGAACACTCACAAACTATTATAAGGGGACAGTAAAGGACAAGTTGCATAACTCTGGTTGTCATTTTTACAGAATTACCTTTTTGACTTAGTAACTTTGAATATATGGTTAAATTTTGTGTTTAGATCCACTTTACGTTTAAAGTATCAAGGCTATTGCTTTCAAACTTAAAATATTTTCATGTTATCAGGAGAATACTGTACCTGGCTAGTTGAATTTTACCTTGACCTTTGAATGACCTTGACTGTCAAGGTCAACTTATTAAATTTTGCTAAAATTGCCATAACTTCTTTATTTATGATTAGATTTGATCGATACTTTGACAAAACAACTCTTACCTGACATACCACAATAGACTCCACCCAAACCATCCCCCATGCCCCCCCCCCCCCAGCCCCCGAATTCCCCCCCAATTTTTATTTTTTTTAAAGATCATCTAATAAATGACCACCACACCCTCACACTATATATATATTTATTTTTATTATTATGCCCCCCTTCAAAGAAGAGGGGGTATATTGCATTGCTCATGTCGGTCGGTCTGTCGGTCGGTCGGTCTGTCGGTCGGTCCGTCCACCAGGTGGTTGTCAGACGATAACTCAAGAACGATTGGGCCTAGGATCAAGAAACTTCATAGGTACATTGATCATGACTTGCAGATGACCCCTATTGATTTTGAGGTCACTAGGTCAAAGGTCAAGGTCACGGTGACCAGAAATAGTAAAATGGTTTTTGAATGATAACTCAAGAACGCATACGCCTAGGATCATGAAACTTCATGGGTAGATTGATCATGACTTGCAGATGACCCCTATTGATTTTGAGGTCACTAGGTCAAAGGTCAAGGTCACGGTGACCCAAAATAGTAAAATGGTTTCCAGATGATAACTCAAGAACGCATACGCCTAGGATCATGAAACTTCATAGGTAGATTGATCATGACTCGCAGATGACCCCTATTGATTTTGAGGTCACTAGGTCAAAGGTCAAGGTCACGGTGACCCGAAATAGTAAAATGGTTTTCGGATGATAACTCAAGAACGCATACGCCTAGGATCATGAAACTTCATAGGTAGATTGATCATGACTTGCAGATGACCCCTATTGATTTTGAGGTCACAAGGTCAAGGTCACGGTGATTGGAAATAGTAAAATGATTTTCGGATGATAACTCAAGAACGGTTTTGCCTAGGTTCATGACACTTCATAGGTACATTGATCGTGACTCGCAGATGACCCCTATTGATTTTCAGGTGACTAGGTCAAAGGTCAAGGTCACAGTGACAAAAATCATATTCACACAATGGCTGCCACTACAACGGACAGCCCATATGGGGGGCATGCATGTTTTACAAACAGCCCTTGTTTTATTTTTGTAATACTGTCAAGAATCCCCCCTAAAAAAAAACATCCCCACACTATACACCCTCTCCATTCCACCCCTCCCTCATTTGTGATTGAAATTGAGAAAGGTCCCTTGACCTTTAAAAATAACAATAGATGAGCTGTCTGCACCCGCAAGGCGGTGCTCTTGTTTAACTTTGCTTTAATCAATTATCATTCTACCACCACCCGCGACCTATTTTTGTAGACAGAGTATGAAATTAAAGGGTGTTTTGCAATAAATCATGTGGTTACACTGCAATAAATCCTGGAGATATTCTGCAATCAAAACCGTGAAAATGTTGTAGGCCTTTTTTAAGCTCACCTGAGCACAACGTGCTCATGGTGAGCTTTTGGGATCGCCTTTTGTCCGTCGTGCGTCCGTCGTCAACATTTTGCCTTGTGAACATTCTAGAGGCCACATTTATCGTTCCATCTTCATGAAACTTGGTCAGAACATTTGTCCCAATGATACCTCGACTGAGTTCAAAACTGGGTCATGCTGGATCAAAAACTAGGTCACTAGGTCAAACAAAAGAAAAACTTTGTGAACACTGTAGAAGTCACATTTGATGCCCGATCTTCATGATACTTTGTCAAAATGTTTGTCTTAATGATATGTTGGTTGAGTTTAAAAATTGTTCGGGTCTGTTGAAAAACATGGCCACCAGGGGGCGGGGCAGTATTCCTTATATGGCTTTAGAGAAACCTTGTGAACACTCTAAAAGTCACAATTTTTGCCCAATCATCATGAAACTTGGTCGAAACATTGGTTTCATTGATATCTTGGATGAGTTCGAAAATGGTCCAGATCGGTGAAAAAACATGGCCGCCAGGGAGCGGGGCAATTTTCTCAATATGTTGATAGTGAAAACATGTGAACAGTCTAGAAGTCACATTTTTGGTCCAATCATCATGAAATTTGGTCAAAACATTTGTGTCCTGGATACGACGTTTGAGTTTGAAAATGGTTTGGAACGGTTAAAAAACATGGCCGCCAGGGGGGGGGAGTCTTTTTCCTTATATTTATATAGTAAAAAAGCTTGTGAACACTCTAGAAGTCACATTTTTTGCCTAATCATCATGAAATTTGGTCAAAACATTGGTTTTGTGGATATCTTGGACGAGTTTGAAAATAGTCGTGTAAATTTCAAAAACATGGCCCCCAGGGAGTGGGGCTGTTTTCTCTATTATGTATATAGTGAAAACATGTAAACAGTCTATAAGACACATTGTTTTCCCAATCTTTATGACATTTGTTTCCTTGCTATGACGGTTGAGTTAAAAAATGGTTCGGATCGGTAAATAAACATGGCCGCCAGGGGGGGGGGGGGGGGGTCTTTTTCCTTATATTTGTATAGTAAAAAAAGCTTGTGAACACTCTAGAAGTCAAATTTTTTGTCCAATCATCATGAAACTTGATCAAAACATTGGTTTTATGGATATCTCGTTATGATATCTAGGCCGAGTTCCTTAATGGTTACGGTCTGTTGCAGAATATGGCTTGGCTTTAAATAGCTTTATAGTGTAACCTTGTTTTGTAACACTTTACTATGAAATTACCAATGTACATTTTGAATGAAAGTTATGCATATTATGATATTCATGATCACCATGCAGTCATCTGAATATTTATTCTGCCGATAAGATATACCGTTAAATTGCAAATTTTTTTATGCCTCTCTTCGAAGAAGAGGGGGTATATTGTTTTGCTCATGTCGGTCGGTCGGTCGGTCTGTCAGTCCGTCCACCAGATGGTTTCCAGATGATAAGTCAAAAACGCTTACGCCTAGGGTCATGAAAGTTCATTGGTACATTGATCATGACTCGCAGATGACCCTATTGATTTTAAGGTCACTAGGTCAAGTTCACAGTGACTCAAACCAGTAAAATGGTTTCCGGATGATAACTCAAGAAAGCTTACGCCTAGGATCATGAAACTTGATAGGTACATTGAGCATGACTCGCAGATGACCCCAATTGATTTTCAGGTCACTAGGTCAAAGGTCAAGGTCACAGTGACTCGAACCAGTAAAATGGTTTCCGGATGATAACTCAAGAACACTTACGCCTAGGATCAGGAAACTTCATAGGTACATTGATCATGATTAGCAGATGACCCCTATTGATTTTCAAGTCACTAGGTCCAAGGTCAAGGTCATGGTGACTCGAACCAAGAAAATGGTTTCCAGATAAAAACTCAAGAACGCTTACGCCTAGGATCATGAAACTTCATAGGTACATTGATCATGACTCGCAGATGACCCCTATTTATTTTCAGGTCACTAGGTCAAAGGTCAAGGTCACAGTGACTCTAAATAGTAAAATGGTTTCCGGATGATAACTCAAGAATGCTTACGCCTAGGATCATGAAAATTCATAGGTTCATTGATCATGACTGGTAGATGACCCCTATTGATTTTCAGGTCACTAGGTCAAAGGTCAAGGTCACAGTGACTCAAAACAGTAAAATGGTTGCTGATAGCTCAAGAATAATTAGGCCTAGGATAATGAAACTTCATAGGTACATTGATCATGACTCGCAGATGACCCCAATTGATTTTCTGGTCACTAGGTCAAAGGTCAAGGTCACAGTGACAGAAAACGGATTCACACAATGGCTGCCACTACAACTGACAGCCCATATGGGGGGCATGCATGTTTTACAAACAGCCCTTGTTTTATTTTTTTGTTCCTTTCTGAAGAGGATTATTTATGTTTATGATTGGTTGGGGATGAAGTGCAACAAAAATATTTTTGCCATCTGAAAACCCTTTATTAAATATTCTCAAAATTTTAAGTAGTTATATTGATTTCACAGAAAATTACTTTGGGGAGAAACAACTGTATATAACTTGAATTCTGTTTGACCTCCAATCACGAATGCATGGCTTGTCAGGAATGCACTCTTATTTTTCCATTGATCCCACTCATCCACCTGCTTATCAGCAACTAATTAATTCTCTATTGACTGTGTCTGAATTGTTAATGTGATGTAACAGGCTTGCAGCTTAAAAGCCGTTAGTCCCTAGAAATAGGCCCCAGTTTTGAACTCACATCAAAGACCTTCAGACTGATAAGACTGGAACACAAATTGTTATGGCACACAGTTTATTGATGTCAGGTCAGTAGTTTTGGTGTGATTATCAAAGATTTGTGTTTTAAATAGGGTTGATTGTTGTTTTAATTGGAAATGTCATTGCAAGGTGAGTCTCAAAATAGTTCCAATTTGTTTAAAAGCAAGGCCCTGAGGTGGATGGCAGATTTCTTTTTATTGCTATAGTGAAACAGTGTGAACTCTTTATAAGTCACATTTTAGTTCAATATTAATGAAACATGCTGAGAACATATGTTCCTATAATATCTTGACTTACTTTGAAAATGGCTCCGGTGCTCTGAAGACAGGGGTGAGCAAATTTCTTCTTGTGAACCTTATGATGATATTTATGTTTCATGAAGTACTTTTATTATTTGGAACTCCACCTTCCCAGAATAGTTTAGTTCCTTTGGGTCTCAGATGAGCGCCTTAGGGCCCATGGCCATCTTGCCTTCTTTGAGTGTGGTCTTGGTCAGCCATCTCATAATTTTGATGCAAGCATTTTACAGTTGAAATATATCCACAGTATTTTACAAAAACAGCGTTTTTAAACAGTTTGACATGAACTTGTTAAGCTCAACTCTGTCAAAAACAAACACTTCACATTCAAAAGTACAATATGTGTTTCTGTATTTTGTTTGTATTTCTGATTTTGCAAACTGTGTTTACTACTCAGTTAACGGGCTATGCTTGTTTAAATGCCAAAGGCAGAGTGATATAGTTTTGGCATTGTCCATTCTTCAGTTTATCAGTCCGCATATCAGTCTGTCCATCCGTCTGTCAGTCACTAACTTTTTAGGGCTATATCTCAGACACTATATAAGTTTTCAGTATGAAACTTCATAGGTGTATAGATATATATGAGGAAAAGGTGGGGGATATCCATTCAACAAATGTGCTTGTTGTTAATTAAGGAATTACAAGTTTATAACTGGTGAAACCAGTGTTGTAACGTAAGCACGGCTTATAAACCACACCATTGCATTAAACCATAAGAAAATTGTATAGTAAAACTTTATCCTTTGATAAAAAATGTCAGTCTAGATTCACTCTAAAGAAATCACAGTAAGATTAAAGCATGCTCTTTTACAAGGGGAATAGCATCGAATAAGAAAGATCATGTGACGACACTGAAAACACATGAGTAATGTAGTGATGACCGATATTAAGACAAGTGCAGCAATCTGGAGTTGATTTTGTATGCTTATCCATTTATAAGTTTAAATATTGTTTGAATAGTTTCTTTTCAAATTGATTAAATTGCATTTTCATGAAATGCATTAAAGGGGCCTTTTCACAGATTTTGCATGTTTTGAAGTTTGTCATTAAATGCTTGATATTGATAAATGTAAACATTGGATCTAAACAGCTCCAGTAAAAAATCAAGAATAAAATTCAAAATAAGGAAAAAAAGTAGCCTGTAACACCCCTGCGAAATGTTGTTCTGCAGTTCCCGAATAATTCGTGAACAGTTCATGAACTGTTCGTGAACTGAGTTCATGAATTGTTCACAAATAGTTTGTGAACAAAAAATGAGCCACGTCTGTGAAAAGTTCTTGAACTTTTAGTTCATGAACTGTTCATGAACACTAATGGCATGAAGTGTTCATTAAATATTCTTGAAACCTAATGGCATGAAGTGTTCATGAACTATTCTTGAACCCTTATAGCATGAAGTGTTCATGAACTATTCTTGAACCCGTGTGGCATGAAGTGTTCATGAACTATTCTTGAACCATTATGGCATGAAATGTTCATGAACTATTCATGAACATCAATGGCATGAAGTGTTCTTGAACAGTTCATGAACAACACAATTCTTGAAAAATTCTTCAGGGTTTTGCTGTTCACGAACAGTTCATGAACATTTTCCTTCTATTTTTCAATGGCTCATTTTCTGTTCACGAACTGTAAGTGAATAGTTCATGAACCATAGTTCTTCAAGAGTTCATGAACTGAGGTGGCATGAAGTGTTCATGAACTATTCATGAACAAGAATTTGTCAATTTATGCAAAGGTTATCATAAGTGTTACTAAAGCTCAACAAACAGGTCAGGGTAAGAAGAAACAAGTCTTGTATTAGCACTTAACATATTGATAGCAACATATAACAATAATTTAAATATAACACTAATAACTGAGATACAAGTGGTTTGATAATACTCTTTAAATTTCATAATACAACTTTGCACTATATGTTCATGAATAATTCATGTATTGAAAAGATTATGAATAGTCTCATTTTCAGTTCAAGAATCATTTACTAATCAATGGTTTCCCTGAAATGGTTACACTTACAGTGCCAAAGAACTTGAAATGGAACCAATGGCTGATCAGTTCAGCCGGTAATTTATTAAAGACTTACATTTTCAAATATAACATAAACCATGTGCCTTCCGTTTCAACTTCCTGTGCACACAATATTCTTTCTTTGTAAAAACAGCAATGCAATGTACATTGAGTTCTTGATATCATCTTAAACTGTTCTTGAAATAAGATGTCCTTAAAACGTTCTTAAACTTGTCTTTTAAGTCTTCCAAGAACAATGACAGATCCTTTTAAGAACATATTGGATTCTTAAAAAGTCCATCATACGTTCAAAAACATTGTGTAGACCTGTTTAAGAACATCAGAAGGAAACATGTTGTTCAAAAAAGTTCTTAAAGTGTTCAAGAATAGTTTAAGAATAATTCAAGAACAGGAAAGGTCCTTAAAAAGTTATTGAAGTGTTCCTGAAGGCAGTTCTTGAACAGTTCTTGTACAAATGTTCTTAAAATTCTCTAGAACAGGTCAAGAACTCTAACTTACAGTGGTGAAAGTACTATGCATATTCATACTAACTTCACAGGTTTCACAAATCTACAAGATTTGTATGCTAGACATTTCAATATTACTTTCAAAAATATGTATGAAACATCTAGCACAAAGGAATTCATGAATTATTCATGATGGATCCTTAAAGTCTGTCTCAGAAAAGTCATTAGAAATACTTGTGCATGAAATGTTCATCACTAAGTATTTATGGTTAGATGAAGAACTGTTCATGAACTTTGAAATGTTCAACAATAATTCATAAACAGTTCATGAATATGTCTTAAGAACAGTTCATGTCCAAAAGTTCACGAACCAAGCTCAGGAACTTTTTCAGAACCGTTCATGAACAGTTCTTGATTGGCTTGAAGTGTTCATGAAATCATGAACAACATTTCGCCGGGGCAGGGCTCAAACCAGTGACCCCTGGAGTCCTGTAGTAAAAACCAATTAGACCGCTCAGCCATCCTGTCAAGTGTAGATAGGAGGTGTATATTATACTTTATATAAGCAATCTTCATAGATTCCCAAAATTAAACAACAACAACTGAACTCTCCAAATAATTCAATTGTTTTGCGTTGCAACGCTTTATAATTTTCAGGTTTTTAATTCGTCAAAAGATGCATATAATGGCTATATTAGACCATGGTAAATGTTCAGTATTACTGTTTCCTCAAAAATATTATTACTAAAACGAAACTTTGCGAATCTGAAACAACTTTTTTTCAATTTTGTCAATTTACCAAAACGTGAAAAGATCCCTTTAACATTTCAGACATTGTAAGTATTTATGATTTGTAGGGAATCCTGCAGGCATGTGACATGGCACAATAGTTATTGACAAAGGGTTTAAACTTGGAAACAGTATATGGCTCATATTTTTCACAAGATAACTAAATTCAATGTATTACTAATGTGTCAAACCAAACAATATAGACATAACATAGACAACATTTTAGTGTTTGTCAAAAGTATGGACTAATTGGATCATTGACTATACAGTTAACCTGTCATAATAATTTTGCTCATATGATATATGATTTTATTTTTTGAAAGCAAAAGTGCCCAGCCAAAGAAAGTATGATCATAATTCAATTATAATTGGGCAATGAAGGGTTTAACATTATATAGGGCCTCATTTCTAAAAATATTCTGAAGCCTGTTCCAACTGGTTGAGCTTAATGTTTATAGTTTTCATATTACAACAAAATGTGCAAACTATTCACTGTTAAATAATTTTAATCTTTTAAAATCATTTTAAAATGAAATTTCTATATAAAATAAACACCATTATACTTTTTTGTACATTTTCAGTACATTACTTTGACTTAAAAATATTACCAAATTTTACCACGTATAGCGCAAAGTTTTTTGCCTCCAAATTTCAAATAAAAAATTGGTGCGTGTTACACATTGATACAACGCTTTCCTGGTTGCTAAATTTTGAAAAATCCATTCGTAATCGCACATCTTCATAATAGTCGCCATTTTTTGTTATTGCCGAAAACTACACCCTAAAATGTTATAGACTGAAGGTTTATATAAAACAAATAGCGGGTTAGGGTAGGTATGAACGGGGTAGTAATAGTTTGGACAAAACTTAAAATTTGAAAAATTGTCTTTGTTAGTGCTTTCACACTTCTTCATTGACTGCAGTTTTTTGGGCTGTTGTCGACATAAAATGAAAGCAGATAAAGTTCTGTGTGAAGGAGTTGTGTTTCGCTGATTAAGGTAGGTGTGAAAGGGATCTTTTTGCACTTCGGTATTGACAGCTTTCATCGAGAGATATGTGCTATAGGTTTCGATGCATCAGACATCGACGGAAAACAAGTATAGACTATTTTCATACCATCACGATGATGACAACAGCCCCCATTTTCTCGAGAGAATAATCTTAAAAGTAGTTTCAAATATAGTGCTATGCAACCCATACTCCTGATAGTTTAAACGCTCGCTTCTTCAAAACAAAAACAGCGCTCGAAAAACTTGGATCAAATGATTGTGCAATATATAAATGGTGGCCATTTTAAGATTTTCAGATTTTTTGGTCTTGAAATCTTTTTTTCTCCATTTTGTCTTGAAAAAATTGCATGCACGCTCTACATGGGGGCGATTTACGTGGTAAAATACGGTACTTTATGAATTAATGAAATACATGACTTGAGCCAGGTACTCTTAAAATAAGCTTGAAAATATTTGAGACATTTAAGCTAGATCACTATGTCAAAATAACACTTTTGAAATCATAGCTATGAACATTTTTGTTAGATGTTTAACACTAGGGCAAACTAAACAATGAGCTCGAATAATGTATTGAAAACTCATTGTAGTGTTAAATTTATCAGGCCCTGTTTTCTCATATAATCTAATTCAGTGACACTGATTTCTTATTTTATTTTGAGATGAGGGAAAATGTGAAAAATCCTTAAAGAACAAAATGTAATGGGAAATTTTTAAATCAATCAATGAGACAATTTGATTGCATGTATGAATATTTTATAAACATGATATTATTTGTTCTATTTTACTCATTAGACCACTATAAATACTATTTTCATCAATTAATTTTGTAATACTGACTGATTAAACAATTAAATACATGGTTTACTTAAACCATTGAGATATACTTCCAATTTACTTCTACACAGCGTTCAATTTACTTGCATAATTAAGTGAGGTCTAACAATTTGGTTTACTCTTACTGTCAAAGTCATGCGGTGTTTTACATAGTTACTGTTAGTTAACCCTTAAAGCGCTGGAGCCGAATTTTAAAGGCCTTTGCAAACAGTTTGGATCCAGATGAGACGCCACAGAACGTGGCGTCTCATCAGGATCCAAACTGTTTGCTATTCTGATAGTATTCTTTGAAAAAAACTGAAGAAAATGCTAATTTTAGAAATTCAGCAGACGGTATTTTAGCAGAAGACAAATTACCCAGCATGCAAAGGGTGAAGTGAATGTAAACCTTGAAGGATATTGAGCTTGAACTTTATTTGTATTTGAATGCACCTGTGTTTTAGTTTTCATGTAAACTTCTTGAGCTGAACAACTTTTAAAGGTAGCTAAATGCCAGTATTTTGTGGACTTGTTTAAAAGAAAAATACTTAAACTATTTAAACAAATAGGTTTTACTTGAAACACAGAATAATAAAATGGGCGTAGGTAATTCTTCTACTTTTGCTGAACGTTCGTCGACGGTTGGACACTTTTGTTGCACATCTTGTGAGGAACATAATCTTCAGAATTTGGCAGTCATTTATTGTGAGGAATGCTCAAGGTTTTTTTGTAAAAAATGTATCAAACCTCATAAAAAATTGTTTATGAAACATCGAACATGTGGAAGGGGAGATATTAAGAAATGGCCAGTTTCAAAGGAGGATGCTTCTCTTTTACTTAAGGGAGGAGATTTTCTTTCAAATACAGAGGATGATTTTCTTTCAAAGGAGGAGGGAGATTTTCTTTCAAATAAAGAGGATGATTTTCTTTCGAAGGAGGAGGGGAATTTTCTTTCAAAGGAGTTGGAGGATTTTCTTTGGAAGTGTGACGTGCATGTGGATAAAAAACTGTCACAGTTTTGCCATGACCACAGTCAGCTGTGCTGCTCTGATTGTGTTGTAAAAATTCACAGGTATCTGACACATTTATTTTTTTAGTCATTACTGTAATAATCAAGATACATGATTTATGCATTAATTGTTTTCAAAATAACATAACTTTAAGCTCAACTTATACATCATGTACTTCCAAAAAATGGTGAAAGCGATTTTTTATAAATACTTGAGCACATGTAATTTCAATATTGGCCGGATTTTGCTTTTGAAATAATTAGTTGTGACTTGCGTGTTTTTTTGATGAATGGATAGAATTATATGTATTAATAAAAATATGATTACAGTTGGGATTAATATCTTTTGCTGGTATCATGTATTAGATAAAAAAATCAAATTGCCATTTTATAGCCAGCACATCTTTGCAAGAAAGATTATTTTTGTGATAATAGGAATAAAAGCCGCTCACTATTGTTTTCAAATAATAAACAGAAATAATTAAGTCGTGCCCTGTCACAGGAATGATCCTTTGGTTGGTAAGAGTTGTGTTGAATCAACCATAAGGCAAACTGCAGTGTTGTTGTTTTTTTCCATTTCGGGAATGGGGCATGGTCCCTTTGGATTGGGAAAATTTGCGATGTTTTTACTAAAATTGAGAAATTAGTGTTGTTGTTTTGCTTAAATATGCTTCAAAATTGAGAATACGAGTGTTTTCAGTATTATATTTACTAAGGATAAACTAATATGGAAGGGAGTTGAACGAAATATTGAAATTTGAAAAAAAAAACGCCTTCCATTTGGAATTTTTGGCTCCTATTTGGGAAAAATATACACTTTTTTCCATTGGAAATGGGGAATAGTACCAGACCCAATTTTGAATGAAAACCCCCCCTGCAAATCATTTTAAAAAGCAAAGTAAATAACACTATTAAATGCTATAATAATTCTGAATACATTTGATTTTACAGTGAATGACTTTCAGAGCTCCAGATAAGGATTTGTGAAATTAGTAACGGTACTGCCACTGACAGAAAGAAAAGGAGTAACGCTGAAAATCAATTAGTACCTGTACTACCATATCCAAGAATACAGGTAGTAATGTACTACCCGTATTCTTGCATATTAAAGGGTGTATAACTGACTACAGAAACATTTGCAGCAATTATAATAAATATATTTAGCTTCTTAAACAGTTACTTTATTAGGTTTTCCATTCTGAATTATGATGCAAATACAACAATTACTACACATAAAAACACATAACTAATACTGTTTCTTCATTTTTCTTGACAAGAAAACACAAACCAACTAAAAAGCTAAGTTAAGTAAATGAACACTTATAATAATGTCACTGTCTCATCCGTTTCCCATCGTGTTTTCTAATGTTTTTTAGCCACCGATGCAATGAAATCGTTTAATATCGGGGCGACAATGTCTTTTTCTGGATTTTACAGATTGAATGTCAGGATGGTAATATACGACACTGTATGTAGCCATTATATGACAACAAAGTGTTGTTTTGAACCGCTTTCGGTTAAGCTGACCTTCCATTGCGCGCAGACATATTGATTTTGACGGGTTTACGAGTTAGCGGAAGTCACGCGACAGAAAAGAGAATAATATCGGAACCCAGTATACAACTTTTCCGTAATTTAAATTTACGAAAAGCGACGTTAGGTTAGAGACCAACAAATCACACTGAGCTGATGCGGACGTATCGTAAATGCATAAAAGGGATATTAAAATCGTAATTGTACGTCCAGTTTATAAAAATAAATACGTAAACCTTCATGAAAAAGCCGTATTTACGGCTGTACGGCCCTTATCTGGAGCTCTGACTTTAATGAAGAATTATTATTATACAAGTGGGAAAAACAACATGTGTGGTGCAAATTAATCTGTCTATGTATATATATTGAAATCTCTTAATAAGTGATTACGAGTGATAAATATACAGCATTGTATGTCATACACTGTAACTCCAATATAACGCGGATAACGGGGTCCAAGCCACGCAACAGCGTTATAAACGGATCCGCGTTATAAGTTTTGAGCTCATTTATTGCAGGGGCTATAACAACATCAATAGTATAGCCTATAATATAGGTCTTGTAAAGTGTAAGCTGTGTTGTCATCCGAAAATACATGCATATAAACCGCATCGTATCGATAACATTATACATACCGCTTTTATTACGTGCACGTTAATCCGATAATCCAATAAAATTACAACATCACTTACAAAAATAATAATCTTCAACATTAATGACGGTAAATATGTTTACGAATTTTGTAAACACCGCAATATGCGCCATTTTTCAGAAGTGTAAAAAGAACAGTGCATTATGGGGCAGAGCTTTCATTGGAAAAAGCGAATCTAAATTTAGCTTGAATGCAATATGATACATGTACAAATTGCATCATACGACGTCATGCAAAAAACGTGATTTTCGGGGACTTTCTGATACTGGGCAATAGTAAATATCTGTTAACAATTACAATGCGTTAGCATGTAAATAAATCGTCTAATTATTTAATTAATTTCTCGTACACTAAATGAATTAAATGACTTAAATGACTTAATATTAGAATGATAATGAAATGACAGAAAAACTTGTTTTATACTGTGCGCAGTATATTTTACAGCCGCTCCTTTTTTATAGAGTCAAACTGCAATCATATCAATGTAAGAATGTTTTTATCGTTATAATTTTATAATTATCCCGCTTGCATGTTCCTTATCAAAACTAGCGCAACGAACCGCGTATAGGGAATACATGTATTAAACACTGACTGGTGAATTTTCACACATTTATTGACATTACACAACAGATTAACACCAATTAGCTGTCGAGTGTCGTTTAACCTATAATCGATTAAAATCAGTTACACGGACGGATAAAGCAATCAAGCTGTGATATCCGGCTTCTTTGAATTTTCTGAAAATACATGAAGTTGCATAACATGGATTTGAATCAGAAATGGAAGGTTGGAGAAAAAACGGGATCCAAGCACCCCCCGCGTTATATTGGACACAGCGTTATAACGGACCGCATTATATTGGAGTTACAGTGTATATCCTAATTGTTTTGATTTTTTGAAACATTATTTAATGTGGACAAACACAAATTCTTGATTAAATATGTTTTCCTTACACTACCAATTACTCTGTGTCTTTGTGGGGATCTTAAAAGTGCTCCTACATTTGTGATTAAACCCATAAATTGCCTACAACAATTATGTCTTTTAAGTCCTTGGTAAAAGTCACAAATGACACATTGTGTCTATCACACCAGCGTTACTCAAGTTCTTGCTATTCAAACACAGATGTTCACTATGCAAAACTAGGCATGGTTGTTACGGAACAGCATATATTACTGACAGTGAATGTGTGTCATTCTGGTGTTATTATCAGAACACAGTGAGTGCTCTTCTATAAGCAAGTGTACATGTTTCTATAGCTTTTTTACATTTATTATCCGCTGCCATAGGCGGACGGATATTGTTTTGGCGTTGTCCGTCCGTCTTTCTGTCCGTCAGGAGCCATATCTTGGAAGTGCTTTTGCGGATTTCATTCAAACTTGGTATGAGTATATATATGGATAACAGAATGATGTACGCCAAATTGCATTGTACACCATCCGTTAATAACGGAGTTATGGCCCTTTTTATCTTGAAAAAAATTCTTTTTTTGTGTGTCCAGAGCCATATCTTGGAAGTGCTTTGGCAGATTTCATTGAAACTTGGTATGAGTATATATATGGATAAGAAGATGATGCACGCGTAGGCATTGTACACCATCTGTTAATAACGGAGTTATGACCCTTTGTATCTTGAAAAAATGCTTTTTTTAGTGTCAAATAAAACACTTTTGTGTCCAGAAACATATTGGCAGGGGATATCAATTCAACGAATTTGCTCGTTACATTATCAAATTTTGTAGAAAATAGCAATAAGGTCCTGATTGTATTGGATGTGGTACCTAGTTATTAGGCAGTCTTGTGTCGACCTTTACTCTGGAAGCCTTTCTATTATCTACTTGGATGACACAGACATCTAGGATGTCTTAAACTTGGGCGTTTTCAGCAATCAAGCTAAAATATAATATGTTGTCATGTACATATAATGGGTGTTTAACATAATTTCTAACCATCTTTTATTGCCCCCTACCGGTAAAACCGGAGGGGACTTATGGTTTGCGCTCTGTGTGCCCATCAGTCAGTCAGTCAGTCTGTCACACTTTTCTGGATCCTGCGATAACTTTAAAAAGTTCTTAATATTTTTTCATGAAACTTGCAACAGGGATAGATGGCAATATGGAGATTATGCACATCATTTAATTTTGTTCCTATGTCAAAGATTATGGTTGCTATGGCAACAAATATATATATATATATATATATAAAATAATTATGACAATGGTGGAGTTTCAACGGTAGGGGACCCTATTGCTTGACAATAGTCGTGTTTATCTTAATATATCTAAAGTGAAAGGCTTTTACCTCAAAGTAAACACCTAAGTTGTGTTAGTCCCCTACCAAGATCTATATTACAGGAATGCCCATCGTCCCTCTGCAATAAGTCACTCCATCAGTCTGTCTGTTATAGTTGTGTAAAACTTTCCTCAAATGATGTGCAGAAGCCATGAGTCATTGATGCTGACTCAATGTCAGGGTCGTACTTTAAGGTTAAAGGTGTGCGCCTACATTTCTTTTCGG
This sequence comes from Dreissena polymorpha, assembly GCF_020536995.1. NCBI lineage: Eukaryota > Metazoa > Mollusca > Bivalvia > Myida > Dreissenidae > Dreissena > Dreissena polymorpha. Next base: position 183,950,603 of record NC_068355.1, on the reverse strand, counting down.
CTCAGTATCTCCTATACTTCTGGTATATTTTCATGAAGCTTATTGGCTTAAATGTTTATGTCTTATATGATGTGCAGAAGGCATTAGTTATTGGCTTCAATCATTTAGGTTTTACAATAATGTCAAACGTTTGAGCTTCTATTTTCATGTCTGGTCAATATCTCCTATACCCATGGAAGGATTTTAATAACTTGGCTACAATGTTTAGGTCATTAAGATGATGGGAAGGCGGAATGAGTCAGTCACGCCTGTATAAGGTTAAGGTCATACTTCAAGGTCAACAGTTTTAGCTTCTATATTTGAGCCTGGTTTGTATCTCCTATACCCAAGATGCTCAATTAACTTGACTAAAATGTTTAGGCCATAGAGACAATGTGCAGAAGAAATGGTAGAGTCCCAACAGCTGAAGGTCAAGGTTGTACTTTTAAGATACAAAGTTTTAGTATTTTTTACATGTTCATTCTATAACTACTTTACCCATTGAAGGATTTTTATCAAGTTTTGCAACAAGGATTAGGTGATTGGGACAATGTTCAAAAGGCATGAGTTAGTAACACTTTCTCAAAACAAAGGTCACCACTTCAAGGTCAAAACAATCTTCGTGAAGGATATTGCTGTCTCTTGAGCTGCCTTTTTTATGCCCCAGGTAGGGTGGCATATAGCCGTTGAACTGTCCGTCAGAATGTCAGTCTGTCCGTCAGTCCGAAAAAAAACTTTAACATTGGCCATAACTTTTGCAATATTGAAGATAGCAACTTGATTTTTAGCATACATGTGTATCTCATGGAGCTGCACATTTTGTGTGGTAAAATTTCAAGGTCAAGATAATCCTTCAAGGTCTAGGGTCAAAAATACAAATCCAAGGAAAGTAATAAGCTTTAATGGAGATAATTATCTGGCCTGCCACAGACAAATCCACTTGCCTGCTCGTAATTACGAGTAAAAATTGGCTCCGGGCGAGTGAATATTCCGGCAGCGCTCATCCTGCAGGGCGAGTGGCGTTTCTGGCCGAAAAGATTCAAATTTCAAGTTTTAACACATCTTTACCAAACAAAACAACGTTTAATTGGCGATTAAAAATTAACCACCAATTTTCCGGATGTTGAGTATTGCACAGTTATAATTAGTCCTGTTCCTGTTACGCACCGAAACCGGTATGTTCCATGAATGTATCCTATACAGTACGGTATACAATACGGTCTTTTGATACTGCTAAAAAATCGTCTAAATTCTTCACATCTTTAGATTTAGAGAGTGGCTGATGGCAAGTTTTAATGGACGAAAATGACAAAGAGAAAACTGCCTTGTGTTCACACAGAGGCTTGTTTGAGTTTAACAAAATGCCTTTCAGACTCTCCAATGATCCTTAAGTGTAATCATAATAAATGTGACCATGAGGACAAAATGAAAAACAAAAAAGTTAAAAGTGTGTTAAAACAGATTATAAACTTTATTGAAGTTCATGAGTTTACAGTTCTATATGATAACCAAAAGAAAATCACAATAAAACATATAAGTTACTGATTTATTGCATTTAAAAAAATTGCAGGGCAAGTACATATTTCAGCAGGGCAAGTAAAAATTCTTAACTACTCGCCCTGCAGGGCAAGTTGCGGAAATAACATTTGTCAACCCCTGCTGCCAAATTATATATTTTTTCAAATAAATCAAAGCGGCACAGTAGGGGGCATTGTGTTTCTGACAAACACATCGTGGTAAAAGGTCATGGTCATCCTTCAAGGTCTAAGGCCAAAAATACAAATCCAAGGGAAGTAATAAGCTTTAAAGGGAGATAATTATTATATATATAATAATATGAAACATACAACTGAAGCAAAATCAAAATGACATTTTATGGTCAAGCCAAGCACACAATGACACTTTATGGCATACAGTACAGCCAAAGCGGAACAAACGTATTTCGCGATCCGCGGCGGCAAGGCAAAAAGAGTCGATGCCGCGTCAGTCGTTGAAGCCGCGTCAGTATGCGGCGGAAAGTCGCATTTCGCCGCGAAACTTCGCATCTGTCCGCCGAGGCATGCCGCGGTCCGCGACATGATGCCGAGTCGATGCGATCATGATTTTTTTTTATAAATTATTAGTTGCATGTAGTTAACAAATTTTGAAAGAACAATTATAATAATAATTAAAATCATAATACATTTATTGTGCGCGGATTGTATTAGCATATACATGTAAGCATAGTTAATGTGTCTGGCCAATGATTAAGTATGTTTCCCGCCCGTAGCGTATGTATTTCACACATAAACAAGGTCACGTAATTATGTTTTCGCACATACAAGTGGTCAAGGCTCCAGCATATGGTGGATTTATAAATTAATTGCATGTTGATTCCGCTATTATATTTTAGCTGAGAAAATTAGCAGTTTGAAGCCACATCAATAATCAAGACGGTGACGACGTATTTGTAGTTTTGTTAATTATCAGCTTATTATAACTATTGTTTGAATATGCGTATATAAACACGTTTTATTTTGTTCATATTATACAGTTAATATCGCTACTAATTACCTGATAATCCCGTATATTCCAGTTTTAAAGCAAATGCTGGTAAATATTTACGATACACAAACATTCTCGATATTTCCTTAAGTATCAAATACATTTTGGCATTTGTTACTATTTATAGAGATGATGAAATAACGTCTAATCGGGGCGTTTTTTTTCTCCACTGAACACGCGATTTACGCCTGACGTGATGTTCATGTATTTATACAACACAAAATACACCCAAACTTTCCAAACGACGTTCTCGCGCGCTTTTTATGAAACAAAGGATATTTTAGCACTGTTTATTTGACGCTAGAATTTGCCAAAGGACGCGTTAGCATTAAAATTCGGAAGTGTGTTTCGGATTACAAATTTAATAATGATAATCGAACGAAACATAAACAGTTGCGCGTAATTAATTCTACGCTACACATACATGTATGTACATGTAGGTGGATATCTTTTCACTCGATCCGCCGCGTACGTATGCGGCGGATTTACTCCGCGAAAGTACGCGAGGTTAATACAGACTGGGCGTCGTTGCGCGGATCAATGCCGAGTGCCACGGCGATACGCCGCGTGAACACACGATACGGCCGCCGCGGACTAATAATCTGGCCGTGGCGTAGCCGCGGATTATGTTTGTGCCGCTTTGGCTGTACTGTACAAGTATTTTAGGTACTTTAAGATTATCTGTCAGGGCCCTCAATCTATCAAATCTGCCGCCGAATTTCGGTGGCAGTCCCCCACCTGAAAAGTATACTTTTTTCCCCTTTTGGGGGGAAAAATTCCCCCTAAAAAAAAAAAAAAAAAATATATATTTTTTTTTATTTTTTTTTTAATAGAAAGATGTGTCTCATGATTATTATATCTCAATTCTATTTCAATTTAATCTTTTCAAACATACTAAATTATGAAAAATGCAATGGATATAGTGCAAACATGTGCAAATGAAATAATGAGAGAGTAAGTAAAAAAATCCCCCAAAAAGGGAAACGCCGCGAAAATTCCCCCTCCCAAGGGCTGCGGACCCCTTCCCCCAAAGTAGTGTGAGGGCCCTGTCTGTGAATTTACAGTCACGGTAGTGGCTTATAAATATTTGCTACTAAAAACAGAGATTTGTTAAAGACAATTATTTTCAAGGGAAAGAATTTATATAATTATAAATCTCATATTATGTATTTCCTTACTAAGAATTTAAGTTCTCTTTACAGTTACTGTACATATTTTGTATTTTGTTTATTTATAACTTAAATGATTGATTTGTCAAAGTTTGTTTTAAATGATATATATAACTATCATTTCTTTCCTGTACTAATTTGTGAATGGTTGGTTTCATTACTTACCTGTGGAAGTTATACATAGATACATGATGAACTGTGGCTATGATCTCTTTGAAACACCACAGGCCTTGGTAGTCAGCGATGTCTTACTTGGTCATTTTTGACTGTCTACAGTGCCATCCCCCCCCCCATGCGGTAGGGTGACATATAGCAGTTTAACTGTCAGTCCGTCTGTCTGTCAGTTGTCGGTCCGAAAACTAACATTGGTCCTAACTTTTGCAATATTGAAGATAGCAACTTGATATTTGGCATGCATGTGTATATCATGAAGCTGTACATTTTGAGTGGTGAAAGGTCAAGGTCATCCTTCAATGTTAAAGGTCAAAAACCAAAATCCAAGGGAAGTAATAAGCTTTAAAGGGAGATGATTTCTATACCTGCCAAATGATAAATAGAAATTTTATTTCAAAGCGGCGCAGAAGGGAGCATTGTGTTTCTGACGGACACATCTCTTGTTGTTTTATTGTTTATATCAGATTTCAACAGTCTGGTAAATGCTTCAAAAATAAGACAATCAAATCTGAATACTGTTCATATACTGATGATAGGTGATTTACTTGTAGGATGTCCCATTACGTACAATTGTTCCAATGGATTTTATATTCAAAATGGTATGATGTTTTAATTGTAAAAATATCATTTTAATTTAAATTATAGCAATTACAAAAAGTTGTTTGTTGAAGCAAAATTAACTTAAATTTGTGATAAAAAGACAATTGGTGTCCTTCACTTACAACATGCTTTTAACATTGTACATACATTTCAGTCCATTAATAAATATGCATTCAAACTCACTGCATTTAGTCATGCTTACCAATCTGTTTAATTAACATGATCTAATTTTCAATTTTGGTATCTTCTTTGCCACTATTTGAAATATAATATGTTGAATACCCACGTGATCCAATAGTCCCATTACAGTTTACATTATTATAATTATGACCTCAATAGTGCCGTCACAGAGTGATGGTGCCTCACCTGAGCCCAATCAAGGCAAAAAACAAGCTCTAAAAGGAATTTTAATCTCAATATAATCAATGTAATTTATTGAAACATAAACTTACTTTATTTACTGTGCTTTTTAGCTCACCTGAGCGATAGCTCGGGGTGAGCTATTGTGATCACTCAGCGTCCGGCGTCCGTCTGTCCGTCCGTCCATCCGTCGGTCTGTCTGTAAACAATTTGTAAACATCTTCTTCTACTAAACCATTGAGCCAATTTCAACTAAATTTCATGTGGAGCATCCCTAAGTCATGGGACAAAAGAATTGTTAAAAAAAATTTGATCACATAACCAAGATGGCCGCCATGACCATATATGGTAAAAACCTTAAAAAATCTTCTTGTCAGAAACCGCTCATCAGATTTTCAAAAAAATTCACAGGGATGACCTTTGAAGGCTCCCCTGAAAAAGTTGTTCAAAGAAATTTGATTCGTCAAAAAACATGGCCGCAGGAGCTCGTTGAACTTTGCATGTTTATTCGTTTTTGCCTATTTTGTGAAAACTTTCATTTGAATGATAATTTAAGAATGCATACGCGGCCAACAGGGCACACTCTGAACAATATTACTGAAGCAACTGGTCTGTAATTCTAAATCTATAATTATCAGTCCAATGAAACATCATCCTTTTAGTAAAATACAGTGAATCAGTGAAAATATTATCAGAATATGAGATTTTTTGTATGTTAAATATTGTGTTAATGTTTAATTTTGTTAATTAATATAAATATAAGCAGGACAGGGGAGGTAATACACTACAGGGGAAACAAATGCAATAAGTTTAAATTTATTGTTACAGATTTGCCTCCCTTGTAATATATTTAAATATTACCAAATGTAAGGCTAACTGCATTTTTGTAATGCATACTACTACTACTACTACTACTACTACTACTACTACTACTACTACTACTGCTACTACTGCTGCTGCTGCAGCTGCTGCTGCTGCTGCTGCTTCTACTACTACTACTACTTCTACTACTACTTCTACTACTACTACTACTACTACTACTACTACTACTACTACTACTACTACTACTACTACTACTACTACTGCTACTACTGCTGCTGCTGCAGCTGCTGCTGCTGCTGCTGCTTCTACTACTACTACTACTTCTACTACTACTTCTACTACTACTACTACTACTACTACTACTACTACTACTACTACTACTACTTCTACTGCTAATACTACTACTACTACTACTACTTCTACTACTACTACTACTACTACTACTGCTCTACTACTACTACTACTACTACTACTACTACTACTACTACTACTACTACTACTACTACTACTACTACTACTACTGCTACTACTGCTGCTGCTGCAGCTGCTGCTGCTGCTGCTGCTTCTACTACTACTACTACTTCTACTACTACTTCTACTACTACTACTACTACTACTACTACTACTACTACTACTACTACTACTTCTACTGCTAATACTACTACTACTTCTACTACTACTACTACTACTACTACTACTACTACTACTGCTCTACTACTACTACTACTACTACTACTACTACTACTACTATTACTACTACTACTACTACTACTACTACTACTACTACTTCTACTACTGCTCTACTACTACTACTACTACTACTACTACTACTACTACTACTACTACTACTACTACTACTTCTACTACTACTACTACTACTACTACTACTACTACTACTACTACTACTACTACTACTACTACTACTTCTACTACTACTACTATTTCTTTTGCTACCACCACCACCACCTACTACTACTACTACTCTATTACTACTACTACTACTACTACTACTACTACTACTACTACTACTACTACTACTACTACTACTATTTCTTCTGCCACCACCACCACCACCAAAACCACTATCACCACCACTACCACCACCACCACCACCATTCACAGTGACAAAAAACATATTCACACAATGGCTGCTACTACAACTTATAGCCCATATAGGGGGGCATGCATGTTTTACAAACAGCCCTTGTTATTTTGAACTCCACCTTCCCAGAATAGTTTAGTTCCTTTGGGTCTCAGGTGAGCGCCTTAGGGCCCATGGCCCTCTTGTTATGTCATATAACAGTGATGCAACCAGGGCTTTTTTCCTTCTTTGAGACTGGCCGTGGAAGGACATTTTGACACAGACAATTCACAAATCTAACACGGCCGAGATTTTTTACAAAAATGGCCGTTTCAAACTCTACAAATGGACATTTTGAGCTCAAAATTGTCACAAACGGCCATTTCACAATCTATAAATACATTTGATTTCACTGTTTTTTATTCCGAATTCGCAAATTATGTTTACTTATTGTTAAACTGTCATTGCTTGTTTTAATCGATTACAAACGTGAATAGATTAAAATTTTGAATTTGGTGCAACCGATGTATTCGCGGCTGATCAACCTCACCATTAAACAAACAAAATGGCTTCGCGTAACTCGCATTTCTATGTTAAAAAGATTTAAAATACATCAAATAATCCCGATTTATTGCAATTCAGGATTACAATAAAGAAACAGACAATTTCTACAGAAGGGTTAGTGTTTTTACAATACACTATTAAAACAGACATGGTTTATATAATAGGAAAGTCATTTGAAATTTTGATAAAAGTACATGACATGCATGATTGATGTAGTATAACCGAGAGCGATCCCGACTTGTTATTCTCGATTTCTATACCTTATAAGTTAACAAGTGTAAATATTGGTTAATCCTTTCCCTGATAGATGCGTATAAGCCCGAGTCTATCGATTCCCCGATACATGCGTTTATTACCGTCTCTATCGATTACCGCATACATGCGAAATTTTCCGTGTCTATCCATTACCCGATAATCCCGTATATTCCCAATGTCCATTTTCAAATGCAAATTCTGATTAATATTGACGACAAAAGTGCTCAAGAAAACTCATTAACACCGACATCCAACATTTATCTAAAGTATCAATGAATTTTGGCATATGTTTCTATTTAAAGATTTGATGAAATAGGTGTCCAATCGGGACAAGGATAGTCCAACACGCGTAAATAACTTAATGTGGTGTGTGCGCATTGTGTGCATTTCATGTCCTTTTACAAATTGTAGCAGTAAATAAATACATGTATATGCCCATGATATTTTCGTGTCCAGTGTTGGTCTTGACAAAAAGCGCGCGAAAATTGGCGTGGGTGTATTTATTTATACACAAAAACTGCGTAGCGCCGACAACATTGTAAAAGCTTCGTAGTAAATTTCCATTTGAGTATCGGGGTATCTCGCAAATGATCTTGACATTTTCCTGAATAAAATAAAAGTAATAAACACTGTATCATTTTCATAATTTAGTTCCTTCAATATTGCAACAATTATTGTACTGTATCTGATTGCACACAAAGTGCCGTGTACAGTTCATATTCTTTTACAACGACCAATTAACAGCGTCATCTATATTTAGATTTTATGCAACATGTACAAGTCATTTTCTGGAAATTGGGAGAAAGTAAAAGTGATTTTTCGAAAATAAACCAACGTTTTTTTTCCATTTAATTTGTCATAATTATAAATATTTTGTGTTGTTTGTGTATGTTTGTTTGGTTCTCATTTGTTATTAGCAAATCTTATGAAAATTAATATCGTAATGGTTAATGTTTAAAGCAAGTCCCGTTTCTGAGATCATATACGAGAATTACTTCGACATGTTAACTGACGTATGCAATTATTGTTTTGACAGACGACACGTGTTCATCAAAAGTTTGCGTTTTTGTAATACACAGGATATTGGATTATCGCTGCTTGATTGAGCAATAAAACAAGAATTTGTTTGAGGCAGAAAAAAATCTGGCAGAATAAAATCTGGGGAGAACCAAAATGTGAGAATAGAATTCTGTGCAGAATAAAATCTGTTTAATATTAAATTCTGTACAGAAAATTTTCTGTACAAAAAATGTATGCAGGAAGAACAAGCAAAATAAACATAACATCAATAAATAACATTTTTTTTAATGAGATTATAAAATATAAACAATAAAATGTACACCATGAAATATACTGACAGTACCAATATTTTTGTTGTTGAATTGATCACATTATGACAGGGTAAAAATTAAAAAATCTAACACCCCCTATTTTTAGTCTCAATTTAAACAAGATGATTTCATTTATTTCCTGGAGAAGTCTATTAATTTTTGGAGTGTCATGGCCTTGTTGATGGAGGTGTCATCTGGAACTGTTTTGCTGTGGTCTTTGCACCGTATCCAGACATAACCTATTGAAAAAAAATAAATGTTTATACATTTACATATTTATATCATTCCTAAACAAGAGAACCGCATAACAGGTGCCAACGCTCGGCTGCGGGTGCAGTTTTGAATAAATAAAAGCTTGTCAGATTTTATTTTTTTTTAGAGGCCACAGTGACCTTGACCATTGACCTAGTGACCCAAAAATGGGTGTGCGTGTAGAACTCATCAAGGTGCATCTACATATGAAGTTTCAAAGTTGTAGGTGGAAGCACTTTGATTTTAGAGCAAAATGTCAAGGTTTAAGCATGTCGGACGGCTGACGCCGGACGACGAGCTAGCTATGACAATTCCTCGGGTTTTCTCCGAAAACAGCCAAGCTAAAAAACTGATACATTGTGAAACCAATTTATTCTAACTCAGTTTCAAAACTTTTGTGATTTACAACAGTAATGCCATACCTGTAATAAAGACATCAAACATCAAGTGCCAGCCCAACAAAATTCACTTATAGCACAAACATCCAATTGAATTTCAAACTATTGTTTGATTCTAGTATTAATTAGACCCAAAGTTAAAATGTGATTCCAATAGTTTTTCGGTATTTAGTAAATGTTACTTTGACCTTGATCCGACTTTAACTGAAAACAACTAAATTTTCTACGTTTGCATGATTGTTTGATTTTGTTGGATTATTGGCTGTTGTCAACAGCATATCAACAATATGCTGTCATATCATTGCGGTAAGTTAACCAACTCACAGTATCCTGGAATAGCTGGTTTACCAGGACCAAGTGCTTATACCAAATAGTGAAACTAATGTCAGTAAGTTGAGTAACAGACAACTCAGAGGAAGGGTGAGAATGGCTGTAAAAAGGATAAAGCAAACACACAATTTGTGTCCAATACCTCCATCCAAGCTCAAGTTAACCTTTTTTATTTTTAGTGACACATTTGGGCTCTGTATGCAATCCCTATCTTGGCCTCAATGCAAGGTCATCAATTGAGTTTAGGCAAACTTAAGTTATTGACAAGATACGCCCAACCCGCATTTAATAATCTCATTTTTACTTTTCTTTGAAAACCTGGTCATAAATTTAAATAAAATTCCTACCACTGTTTCATTATGTTAAATACCTAGCAAAAAAAAAACAAGACAAAATGTACCTTTGCAGGCAGTAATGATGACGGCATCAAGCACAGGCTTTATGTCATGCTTGTTCCCCGCCAGAACCTGACTCGGATTTATTGCTGTTTAAAAAAAATTGAAAGCACTTCATTCCACTTAACTAAAAAATATATTTTAAGACAGACGTTGATCTAAATCAAAATCTGTGAACATTGCTAATCAAAGGTTGAATTGAAGCATTTGTCAAAGTTATGTATGCTTTATGATGATACAATAAAACTTTTACTTTAATACCTTACATACCCGGAACTAGTTTCACCATCAAGTAAAAGGCAGCACTGCAAAACTTGCGCAATCCAAATCTTTTTATTGTGGTTGGATTATGTTCAATCAGTTGAACCATCTGGAAAATTATAATCATTAATCTTTATTAACTTGCCTGCTAATGCAAATAACATGAGGGTCAAAGGAAAATAGTGAGCTTACCAGTACCTAAGACCCAAAGTAACTCAACTGATTTGTGCAGTTTGTCACTTGTGTTCAGAAGATTTCATTATAGCAATACAAGATCGAAGAATTACCTTGGTGTCTATGTTTTGTATGTATAGGAACTATTTCCCTACTTGGCGTATTACCATTCAAACAAATGTTGTTTTTTTAAGATGAGCAAAAGTGCTATTATTTGAAAAATATGTTCAAAACAAGTTTCATAAAGATTTTACATTAAATATTTCCACAACAGTGTTTACATGGTAAATGTTTGAGGCACAATGGATAAAAGGCAATCACAAAAGTTTACAATAAGAACAACCTTGTGCTCAGGTGATCTAAAAGCCTCCTTAAAAGATCTTATATATACATACATAGACTGACATCATATAGCTCACCATGAGCATTTCGTGCTAAGGTGAACTAAAAAAAAGTTCTGCTTAATAACTTGAGTTTGAATGGCGATACTGCATATATCATTTGTATGTAGATTCATTGCTTACATACAGACCTAGCATAGGAATTCATTCGGGGACCAGTCGTTTCAAGGTCAAGGTCATTGTTACAAAACTAGGAAACTATGATTTATGCATTATAAGTTGAATATGCACAACCAAAGTTTCAATTTTAAACAAATTTACAAACAAAGCCAAATACTGTCAACAGATTAAATACATATTTTGATGAAAGAAAAAGCAAATTTTAACATACCTCTGGTAATGATAATTCTTTCCTCATAGTCTTCTGCGCCCCATTTCATGGAACATTTTGCTTTTCTCTTGAAAACTTCGAATGTCAAGTCTCTGAGATTTTGTCGCACACTTACAAGTGTTCTATCCTTTTCAAAGTAGACTAAACCACCTTTTCTAAGTAGACTAAACCAAACATCTTTAAACCATATATATTACAACACTTTAATAAGGTTATGTCTTAATTGTTCCTATTTATAATGGTATTTTTATTTTTTGTCACAAATTTTGTTATGTTAAAGCACTCGCATTCAAATGAATATTTTCATAAAACAAGAGCCAAGTAAAGTAAATGTGCTGAAATAGGAGTAAATTTATCACACCTGCCACTGGCGTTACAGTAAACTTGGGTAATTGGATCTCTCTCTATCTTGGATATCATTTAAAATGTCACTGCTGAGAAACAACAGACAATATGTTCTATCAATTTTCAGTATTTTGGGACAATTTATCCAGCAATAAGCAAAGAATAAAAATTTTGTACAAAAATTAAACCTTATTTCACTCCATTGTAGATTTTTCTTTAAGCCTGTTGGATTAAATTGTAACTTTCCATGTTCCTTATGGTATGAACAATACTGCTGTTGTTTTTTTTTGCTAATTAATAATATGCTGTATTTTGTGGTTATTTTAACTATCCTATGAATTGAACATTACTGTTAGTTTTCAGTGAATAGAGAAATGTTTCCTGCAATAAACAATAAGAAACTGAAATCAGAAGCCTGTTTCATAAATTATACAAGTCCCATTTTGAAATGTTGAATCTGAATTTTTTCTAAGTCCAACATTCTGCCTCATTTTTCTACCAAGTACAGAAATTCTGCCTTGCTAATATGCAAAGTACTAAAAATCTGTCTTGTAAAAATTATAAGTGTTAAAATTCTGTCAGGTGTAATAATCTTTACAGATAAAATTCTGCTTCATTGTAATTCTGCTTAGAAAATCTGTACAGATTTCAAGGTATATTCTTGGTCTGTGTCCTCTTTGTACAGAAAAAAGGAATTCTGTCTTGATTCTGGGCAGATTTTGTACAGACTCTATACAGAATTTGCATAGAAATTTCGTACAGGTTGTTGAAAAAAAGTGTCAATTAAAAGACAATGAAAATATTATTTTAATGCATTATTTCAAGACATTTCAATATGATGAAAGTATTAAACATGCTTATACTATTTCTTTACCAACTAATTTTCACAATTTGTACAAGTTTGCAACTCGTTTTTCACCATTTTCAAAAGTTTGCGACTCATTTTTCACCAGGGAGGGAATCTGGAAAAAAGCCCTGGTGCGATAATGTGTGTTGTATATAGGGATTTATTTCTTAACAGGATGTTGAAGAATTAATTATTTTATTTTACATAACTTTCAGTCCCCTTATGATAGTGAATAAGTGTTGCAAGTATGAAAGCAATAGCTTTTATACTTTAGGAATAAAATGGACCAAAACACAAAACTTAACAAAATTTGCAATATTCTAAGAATAAAAAGGGCACATTATTCTGTCAAAATGCCAGCAAATGTTATGTAACTTTGCCTGCACAGTCCCCTCAGGATTGTAAGTGTGCCATGTTTGAATGCAAAAGCTTTGATACTTTATGAGAAAAGTGGACCTAAACACAAAACGTAACAACATTTGCAATATTCTAAGAATAAAAAGGGCACATAATTCTGTCAAAATGCCAGCCAGACAGGGCTCGAAATTAACACTCGCACACTCGCAAAATGCGAGTGCAAAATACAGATTGTGAGTTAAGTTTTAAGCCACTAGTATTTTTTGGTAAGTAAAGAAATAGTGGAAAAAATATAAGTAATATTGCTAAATGCGCTCGACGTCGTGAACCCTAAACCGTGGGTCAATTTATAGAATGTCCCAATACCCGTATGCAGAAGCGCGCACCTTGTATGTAGACTTGTATACTTATAGTACAGATACGCGGATGGTATTGGTACAAAGAACGTGAAACAGTCTACTAATTTACACGTGTTCATTGAACTTGAACAGGCATGGCGATGAAGTGAAAAATAACTAGTTTCTTTTTGCCCACATACTGTAACCGTTTTCTCCCCACGGTCAGTTTTATCGCATGGCCCAAAACAACATGGATTAGTTTGGGCAAACAGCGGTAAATTTAATTGCTGCCACCAGTCCACGTTGAATTTGTGAACAATTATTAAATCCAAACTCAAATGTCTTCTACTAATTTTATTTCACAATCACACATTATTCAAGAAAGCACACTAGAAATACACTTTTATGATTAGTAACAAAAAGTATATTTAAAACATTTAAGTATTAATTTCAAGACACAAGTTTTCAACAATATATATTTAAAGCATCCACCCGTTTCCCTCCTGAACTCCTTTTTAATCTCCAAAACACTCTTTATATACTATTCAAATAAGGCTGTATGCAAATTTTCGCTAATATGCAAATTTTTGCCAATATGCAAATTTTCACCAATATGCAAATTTTCGCAAATATGCAAATTTTTGGAAATTGCAGAAATTGAGAGATTTATGGCAATTAGCAGAAATGCAGAGGTACTCATGGGAGAGATGGCCTGCACCTAGTATTAAACAGAGGTCACTGTTTGACCAGCAATAACATTATAGAAGTATCCATTACTCCCAACTTGAACATAATTAAATGGACAAAATGAGCTTATTGAAAAAATGCAACAATACTGAAATAACAACACAAAAGATAAAGCAAAGTTAACTATGGAGTTAGAAAAAAAACAACGGAAATAAAAAAAATTCCAGCAAAATTTGCGAGAATGTTTTTGATTTTGCGAGTTAGTATTAAAGCTGCTCGCAATGTTTTGCAAGTAGAAGAAAAAGTTAAATTCGAGCCCTGCCAGAGTTATCTAACTTTGCCTGCCCAGTCCCCTCATGATAGTAAGTTAGTGTGCCATGTTTGAATGCAATAGCTTTGATACTTTATGAGAAAAGTGGATGCAGACGTCGAGGCTCAGGTGATGACAATAGCTCATATTTAAAAAAATAGATCAGCTAAAAATGTTTATATTTACAGTCTATATATTTTATTTTACATTTCGCTACTTTTTCTGAACAGAAGTTTTGTACAGATTTTACTCGGCACAGAATTCCATTCTCCCATTTTAGTTCAAGACTCCCCAGATTTAATTCTACCCAGATTTTGTTTGCCCAGAAGAAAATTGCTTAAATAATTCGTAAAATCTGTAAAGAATTAGTTCTTCGTCTGTATTGAAACAATAATACATAGAAATCTGGTACAACTAATTTTTAATGGACGCACAGTGATTTTTTGCTTTTTTTTTGTTATAGCTTGAGCTATTTGGATTGGGAAAATTAGCGCGATAAACCATGAAATAGTGCATGTTTGACAGCATTTTTATATTATTAAGTGTTGCTTTAATGTCTTCTTACAATGAAGACAGCATATAGTTAATATCCTTCCACATGCATATTAAACTTGCAATAATCTATAGATTCTTATATACACCATTTAATCATAACCTCTTCAAGAGTATTAATTTAATTCAGAATTTTTTTAATTAAATGTCATATGGTGAAAACATTAACAAATAATTTTTTAAATTAAATATCATATGGTGAAAACATTAAAAAATATTAACAAACACACTTTAGTGTTTTTGCTGTGTTAATGATGTATTAAATGGAGTTAAAATAATATATTTAATGTGTTTACCTTTCAATATCTTGCACATTACATCCTCATTTCAATGCTATTACAGTAAACTGAACAGCGTGACAAACATAATAAAGCAGAATATGCATATGAATCTGAGTATACACAGATCCACTAACATATAAATCAAATCATGTTTGTCTCTTTCCATTTTCGAACGATACTCATCTTAAATGCTTTAACTTTGTGAACTTTCCAACACTGGTTTCCGTGACGCACAATCACTGTGCAAATTTCTAATAAATGTTTGTTGTTTTTTATTTGAAACGTAGTATTTTGTGTTAATTCACACACATTAAATTATTCCATAAAAAACATATGATATCCGTTGTTAATTTGAATCTTATTTATCATTTTCACCGCTACGTCCAACTTGTTGACGCTCTCAAATATTAAGCTACTTTTTATGCCCCCCTTCGAAGAAGAGGGGGTATATTGCTTTGCACATGTCGGTCAGTCGGTCGGTCTGTCGGTCGGTCCGTCGGTCCGTCCACCAGTTGGTTTCCGGATGATTACTCAAGAACACTTAGGCCTAGGATCATGAAACTTCATAGGTACATTGATCATGACTCGCAGATGACCCCTATTGATTTTGAGGTCACTAGGTCAAAGGTCAAGATCACTGTGACCCGAAATAGTAAAATGGTTTCCGGATGATAATTCAAGAACGCTTATGCCTAGGATCATGAAACTTGATAGGTAGATTGATCATGACTCGCAGATGACCCCTATTGATTTTCAGGTCACTAGGTCAAAGGTCAAGGTCACGGTGACCCAAAATAGTAAAATGGTTTCCGGATGATAACTCAAGAACGCTTAGGCCTAGGATCATGAAACTTTATAGGTACATTGATCATGACTCGCAGATGACCCCTATAGATTTTCAGGTCACTAGGTCAAAGGTCATGGTCACGGTGACCCGAAATAGTAAAATCGTTTCCGGATGATAACTCAAGAACGCTTATGCCTAGGATCATGAAACTTGATAGGTAGATTGACCATGACTCGCAGATGACCCCTATTGATTTTCAGGTCACTAGGTCAAAGGTCAAGGTCATGGTGACCCGAAATAGTAAAATGGTTTCCGGATGATAACTCAAGAACGTTTATGCCTAGGATCATGAAACTTGATAGGTAGTTTGATCATGACTGGCAGATGACCCCTATTGATTTTCAGGTCACAAGGTCAAAGGTCACGGTGACCCAAAATAGTAAAATGGTTTCCGGATGATAACTCAAGAACGCTAATGCCTAGGATCATGAAACTTCATATGTACATTGATCATGACTGGCAGATGACCCCTATTGATTTTCAGGTCAAAGGTCAAGGTCACGGTGACCCGAAATAGTAAAATGGTTTCTGGATGATAACTCAAGAATGCTTATGCCTAGGATCATGAAACTTGATAGGTAGATTGATCAAGACTTGCAGATGACCCCTATTGATTTCGAGCTCACTCGTTCAAAGGTCAAGGTCACGGTGACCCAAAATAGTAAAATGGTTTCCGGATGATAACTCAAGAACGCTTATTGCTAGTATCATGAAACTTCATAGGTACATTGATCATGACTCGCAGATGACCCCTATTGATTTTCAGGTCACTAGGTCAAAGGTCAAGGTTACAGTGACAAAAAACATATTTAACAAAAATGGCTGTCACTACAACTGAGAACCCATATGGGGGGCATGCATGTTTTACAAACAGCCCTTGTTATATTGGTAATATTTGGAGTGTCCAACGGCTGAACCATTCGATAAATGGTGGGAATTTTTCCTTCTTTGTCTATATTGTTGCGCAAGGATTGTGTGCGCAACATTCAAGCCCTGATATAAGACACTTAATACCAACAGATTGCAATAATATTTACATACCTGTGTAGATGATTCATTTCTCAATAATGTTCTGTAAAAATTATGTAATGACATTTTGAATTTTGCATGCCTGATTAATTTAAATCCAACCACTATTCAATTTTTCAATATCTCTCGATTTACTTGCTGTGTAGATATAAATTGATAACACTACCTCATGTAAAGCATCTGGTTTAAATGCGGAAGAATAAACAGCGTAAAATACAGTTTGCGTTTGTCAGTTGTGCTGCAGAGTGTTACATAGTAAACCAATGTTATCATACTTTTCTGGATTAATTTAGAATTGTTTTTTTTCTAAGGTGACAATCAAAAAGTTCTGAAATAAATAACATCTTTTATTTTCATACTGTACATAAATAATATTGATACAGATCGTACAGTATACCGTCCTATGTAACGTAGAATGTAAGTACATCAAACATTATTAACACAGACAGAGGTGCGAAAAAGACATGCATTAAAACTGCACGATATCTGTTTTGAACATATGCTTATTAAATAGACAAAGATTAGCATACTAGATCTAGTTAGGTAAAAGTCGGTGTTAAAAGCTCATGTTAAATAAAATTACGCGTACACGTTACACCTTAATGCCTTCTTCTGATTGGTTCATATTTAAATCAGTTTCATGACATGGCTACAGGTCAGTGATTGTTTTGCGATTTAAGTAGAAGTTAAACTGAAGAATTTATGCCTTTCTAACTTCGAATCGACGATATTTGATGTAAAAATGGACTTCTGAATTAAAACTGAATGAGTTAGTAATGTCATTTTGCAATTTTACGCTAATTGTGGTTTCCACCACTAAAAAGGTCCTTCAACGATGAGACGTTCCAAAGAATTTAGCCCATAGAAAAGTATCCCTAAATTCTTTGCGCGTCTTATAAATGAGACTAACTTGTAACATAAACATGCCTGGAAGGGTTTTAATTTAACTTCGGAATATCTTCCTTGTCCATACCATGTGTCACTCATTAATTAGGTGATCCTTGGTGAAAACTTGCAGCTCAAGGTCAAAGGGCATGAGTATACTGTTCTGCTTTAAATTAATTGTTTAAAGATTTACTTTTAACTCTTTCTTGTACTTTTATTAATTACAAATTCTTATCTTATGCTGCCCTCCCCGCCCCCACCCTCACACACTACCTGGCAATATATAACATTTATTATGTTGTCGTGCTACATCATAAGTCACGCAAACAAAACATGAAACGCGTAAAAGAAAAACAGCATATGTGTCAACTGCAAATGAAATCAGCAGAATTAATTGTAAATTTAGAATTAAATTAAATATTAATTGCATGAAAAATTGTATCCTCTGAAACTGGAATGGTCAAGGTTTAATATTTGTGGTGTAACATCATATATAGGTCCTCTGCTTGGTTGGTTCAAATTATGACCATCAGGGGTCAAAACTAGTCACGCCGTGACATAATTTATATTGACTCTAAATTCTATACTGTATAGATATTTCCAAAACCACAAGGTCAGGCATTTGATATGTTTTGTTTATCATCATGATGCAGCCATCTTTTACCAAGCTTAATCAGATCACGCCCATTCTGTCAAACCGGGCCCAAGGGGTCAATGAAAACTGATGAAATACATAACTAACACAATCTTCTATACTGAAACAACAAGTGACAGTGCTTTGATAGTTATCATCTAGTTGTCCTCTACAAGTTTTGTTCTAATCATGCCCCTCATGTCAAAACTGGCCACGCCCCAGTGGTCTGATGATTTAATAAAGACTTATGACTTAAAAAATATGATTCATAAGTCTCAGACCAAATATTTGGTATGTCACAGCTGGTAGAGGCCTGTACCAAAATGTTTAAATGCATCCCTTGGGAAAAAATATGGCCATATAGATTTATTAACCATAATAACTTCTTCTTTTAAAGCGGGTATATACGATTTTTAATATGTGTTTAATTGTAATAATATTGATAAAATATGTTACAAAAACACAAAATAGGCAAGAAAAATTATACATTAAAGCCGAATTTCATAAAATGCAGCAAAGACAAATTAGCGCCCCGAGCTGATAATGACGTACATATTTTCCTACGATAACCGAAGCATTCGTCTTTGTATTAGGATCGGAGATAGTGTTCATGTGTAGTATCGTGTGTCGTATGAATAGATATCGTTGCAGGAATTTAATTAAACTGTTAAACTAAGTTTAGATGCACATCATACATGTATGGTATATATGCTGGCAAATTCGGGTGTACAGCCGTTTTCAATTTCAGAATTAAATATCTGGCTTATTTCGCATTTTTCGACACTTAACTTTTATTTTAATTTATATTGAAATATATATATAATAAGTTTTTTACACAGTTTATATAAATTCATAAATATTTGACAAAATCGTATATACCCGCTTTAAACCACAATACCTACAGCTTTGATATGTCGTATGTGAAATCCAAATGTGTTCCACTAAAAATACTGTTCTAGTTATTTTCCTGAGTTCCTAAAGTGGAAATGCTCCACTGTCACATAATTGATATAGACCTACATAGTTGAATTATTTTTTAAATCTTCTCTACAGGCCAAGTCAAAGGTGTAATATATGTCATCATGACCCCTATCGAAATTAGGGTCACTAGGTCAAAGGTAAAGGTCACCGTCACAATAAGTGGGCATATGTCTCCGACTGCAGAACACTTTTTTTTAATGTGTGTAGTATAAAGTTAATTGCAAAATATTATTCATACATGTGTATTTCCCAACTTTAAAAAAATCATTGACTTTAGACTTGCTACTGTAAGAAATGTCAATATCACAAATAAATATACAATAGGCCAATCTCTTGCATCCTTTAACATATTTTACAATGGCGTCTTTTCTTGTCCACGAATAGATCAAGTGACAACAACAAAATGAAAAAATCACAATTGGTTAAATTACAAATAAACTTATTAGGAAATAGTAGACCAGGTTGCATGTCATAAGCTGCTCAACGCAGACTTGATTGTTAATACTGACCCTTTATTTAGAAATAGAGGACCTCCTCTAAGATTTGGGGTTATTTTAATTTGCATGTTTTCTTTGGTTTGTTTGTTGATTGGTTTGTAGACCAATCATTTCCAAATAATACTTAGAGCATGCTTGGACCTACAGCCATGCACATTTTTATCCCCCCCCCCTCGCTTCGAAGAAGAAGGGGTATATTGTTTTGCACATGTTGGTAGGTCGGTCCGTCCGTCCATCCACTAGATGGTTTCCGAATGATAACTCAAGAACGCTTAGGCCTAGGATCATTTAACTTCATAGGTACATTGATCATGACTGGCAGATGACCCCTATTGATTTTCAGGTCACAAGGTCAAAGGTTAAGGTCACAGTGACTTGATATTGTAAAATGGTTTCCGGATGATTATCAAGAACACTTATGCCTAGGATCATGAAACTTCATAGGTACATTGATCATGACTCGCAGATGACCCCTATTGATTTTCAGGTCACTAGGTCAAAGGTCAAGGTCACGGTGACTCAACTTAGAAAAATGGTTTTCTTATGATAACTCAAGAAAGCTAATACGCTTAAGATCATAAAACTTCATAGGTTTATCGATCATGACTGGCAGATGACCCCTATTGATTTTCAGGTCACTAGGTCATAGGTCAAGGTCACAGTGACTCGAAATAGTAAAATGGTTTCTGGATGATAATTCAAGAATAATAAGGAACATTTTGAACAAACATATGGAGTTGCACATGCTAACCTGACCATTCAAACATTTAACAATGGCGTCTTTACTTTTCCACAAATAGATCACATGACAACAACAAAAGCAAAATAATCACAAGAGGTTAAATAACAACAAATATTGGGAGATAGTAGACCAGGTTGCATGTCATATGTCGCTCATCACAGGCTAGACTGTACATACTGAGTTTGGGAATAGACATTTAATATACGTCATGCTTGTTTTTTGTGGGATGGAAGAGCATTAATGATCTTTTCTTGCATGTGTTATTATGGATAGTGTGGTCAAGGTGTACAATGATACTAAAACTGAAAACAATATTAACTACTAGAAATGTATTCTTAGTACATGGATACCTCTACAATCCAATTCGTCCCACAACTGCACAAATGTCTTTAAATTATGAACAAACATATGGAGTTGCACACGTTGACCTGACAATTACTATGTTACTGTAGAAGTATCCCTCTATTTGAGTAACGCTTCTCACAATTGAAAAAATAATATCGTTTGGTTAAAGGGATTGTCACATAACTCTTCTTATGTAAAATAAAAAATAAAAAAAAATATCAAGGTGCATAATTTCACATGGTGGGTAATGCTTTAAGATTAGTTCATCCCTCTATCAGCTGTACAGATATATCAAACTATGCATGTGGGTAAAATTACACAATGATAAATATTTATGTAAAGTGTTAGTCCTCTTGTAGCAAGCAATACTGATTATTTTACACTCTACACATATTTTAAAATGTCATTTATGTATAAATATGAGACATTACTACAATTATGATGAAAACAACAGAAACAACATATAGAGGTGTGCATTAGCTCACATGCCTGGTTACTGTACTTTAAAGTTGCAGGAATACATGTTGAGTTATATAAGCCAGAAAAGTCACGCAGATGGATGGAAAAGTGCAAATCTATATACCTCCATATTAACCCTTTGAATGCTGGGAAATTTGTCGTCTGCTAAAATGTCGTCTGCTGAATTTGTAAAATAAGCATTTTCTTCATTTTTTTCAAAGAATACTATCAGAATAGCAAACAGTTTGGATCCTGATGAGACGCCACGTTCTGTGGCGTCTCATCTGGATCCAAACTGTTTGCAAAGGCCTTTAAAATTCAGCTCCAGCGCTTTAAGGGTTAAGCCCAAGAAGCGTTAATTTATTGTCCATGTATGTTTTTATTTGACACTTTATACTTGTTTGAAGCATTACATAATATCACTTACTATTCCTTAGTATGTACATGTATTAATTGTTTATTTCAGCCAGTGCAGTAAAGTGACCCAGATTTCGGAGCTGACCAACTCGCAGCCCACAGGCCTAGAGGGGCTGTCAGTGGAGCTGGAAACTGTCCTGGGGGAAATTAAAACCCTGCAAATCAGTCAGAAGGCCAGCATTCAGTCATTGCAGAGAACATACAAGGAACATAGTGCAGTTATGATAGAGCAAATGCTTGGCAATTTAAATACTTATATAGATGAATGTGATAATAATTCTGTGGGTACATCAGGCGGAAATGAGCAATATTTAAAAGAAGAGATGTGTAGGAGTGTTCTCTCTATCGTGAATGAATTTGATAATATTACTACGAAGGAACTTAACGAGATGAAAGATGAAGTTTTAAGTATTAAAGAGTCAGTTACAAGTTCTATTCATAAATGCACCACTCTTCACAATGACTTGTCACAATTCCATGAACTTGTTCAGAAAATTGGAGATCATAAGGAGCTCTGTCTTATAGCCAGCATAAAATGTAAGCATATAATACAGCAGGCATTAACTCTGC
The DNA here is from genome assembly GCF_020536995.1 of Dreissena polymorpha. Lineage (NCBI taxonomy): Eukaryota > Metazoa > Mollusca > Bivalvia > Myida > Dreissenidae > Dreissena > Dreissena polymorpha. Next base: position 183,928,059 of record NC_068355.1, on the reverse strand, counting down.
TAGGAAAGTCAAGCAAGGTGTTTAATGTCCAGAGTATTACTAAGCACAATGTGAGAATACCAAGTGATAAAGGTATATGTTATATCGAAGGCATATGTGTTCTTCCCGATGGGCATGTACTGGTTGTAGACTATACAAATCAGAATGTCAAGATGCTGAACCAGCAGTACCAGGTGGTGAGTCACTGGGATGTGAATGCTCGGCCAGTTGACATTTGTTTGATCACACCCAGTGAGGTTGCAGTAGCTGTGAATGACCATGATAGCAAGATACATGAGGTCCAGTTTATCACTGTCAACCAGGGAAAGCTCGTTCCTGGCAGGAAGTTTCAGTTACAACATGAATGTAGAGGTATTGACCATCACCAAGGAGTCCTTTTTGTCATCTCTAGTGAAGAAGTGTACAAATACACACTGAATGGCAAACAGGTCTGCAGTCTCTATAGGTCATTTGAATATGAAGGTAAGAATCATGGTGAATCCATCCTGATAACATTTGTAATATGTACAGGGATTTTTCTAGCCATTATGGGAAAAGGAGTCTAGTCGAATTTTGTTATTAGCTCGGCTGTTTTCAGAGAATACCCAAGGTATTGTCATAGCCAGCTCGTCGTCTGTTGTAGGCGTTGGCTAAAACCTTAACATTGGCTCTAAAATCAAAGTGCTTCCACCTACAACTTTGAAACTTCATATGTAGATGCACCTTGATGAGTTCTACACGCCACACCCATTTTGGGGTCACTAGGTCAAAGGTCAAGGTCACTATGACCTCTTATATAAAACTTTAACATAGGCTCTAAAATCAAAGTGCTTCCACCTACAACTTTGAAACTTCATATGTAGATGCACCTTGATGAGTTCTACACGCCACTCCCATTTTTGGGTCACTAGGTCAAAGGTCAAGGTCACTGTGACCTATAATATAAAACTTTAACATAAACCTTAACATTCTTTGTAGGCGTCGTGCTTAAACCTTAACATTGGCTCTAAAATTAAAGTGCTTCCACCTACAACTTTGACACTTCAAATGTACATGCACCTTGATGAATTCTACGCGCCACACCCATTTTTGGGTCACTAAGTCAAAGCTCACTGTGACCTTTAATATAAACTTTAATATAGGCTCTTAAATCAAAGTGCTGTTACCTACAACTTTGAAACTTCATATGTAGATGAACCTTGATGAGTTCTACACGCCACACCAAATGTTGGGTCACTAGGTCAAAGGTCAAGGTCACTGTGACCTCTAAAAAAAATCTGACAAGCTTTCGCAGCCGAGCGTTGGCACCTGTTATGTTGTGCTCTTGTTTTAAATCCATACAATGACAAATTTGGAAAGTTTTATCGAGTTAATGAACCGAATTGGGATTTATTTTTTTAATCAACAAATATTGACCCATAAGGTTTGATCTTGTTTTTTTTTTTTAAATCATATAAATTATAGTTATATACTTTGTGAGATGAAAATAAAATAAAATTCAGATGTCATAGCAGAAAACCCGCTGATGTATTATAAAATATTTGTTCTATAATTCATATGTGCCCTTTGAATGCTACAGTACATTGTAGCCAAAACAAGATTCAGAAATATTGATTTATAAACATGAGTAATGAAGTATTTTGACTGTCACTACATGGCATGTCTATAAATAGAAACTGAGTTCCTGGGAAAGAGACACTTTCTGACCCTGTCTTAATTTTGTGGTTTTTAAATGATTGTACATGTACAATATGTTTGATAAATTGAATAATTTCATAACACCATAACATAGGTACTCTTGTGGTTTTATTCTTTTATGAAGTGTTCAAATGTATGTATTAATTTCATTGTAATTATAGTAGTATGTTCATTTAAACATTTTGCTGTTGAAATTGGTTTTGTATCTAACTAGCTAGAAAAGTGTCAATAACTGTTGTTTTGAATATTATTTTTCCTGTTATAAACACTTGAAAAACACAAATAACGTTGTAACACAGCACATGAATTATGTCTGCTTTGGTCAATTTCACTAATTTCAGTACATAGTTATCACATGTATACATGTGTGGAAAATCTATTCATGCTGCACATAGTAACATGGTATAAACATGTTGATTGAACTGTGCAATTGTTTCTGTATGTGTAATTTTTTCAATCGAATAGACTGTGTAATTTTGCTTCAATTCATATCTTACTCACCAGTCGCATTTCAACATGTCAAACGTTTACACAATAGCTCTGCTACTGAAGTTTATTGTCACGCTTAACTATTGAATCATTGAAATGTATGCATATATTTTAGATGTGTAAAGGCCTCTTTATAGCAACATATGCGTAATACAATATCACTGCAGTATGTTTAATAAGATTATTTAACATTGACAGTAATTCAATATCTTGATGTTACTCTGTTTTGCAGCATCCAAGTGTGCTGTGAGTCCCACAGGAGACAGGCTGTACATCATCAGCTATGGGCAGGACAAGCTTCTCACCCTGGCCAGGGATGGCACACTCCTGGCTATATACACAGACCCAGCACTACGTGGCCCATACGGTCTACATGTGACCCCTGCAGGCCAGGTGCTGGTCTGTGGATACTGGTCCGGCACTGTACTACAGGTGGGCTGGGAGGGAGAGAGTAAGCTGGCTAATCTTGCTACTGAGGAGGATGGACTGAGGTGGCCAGAGTCAGTCTGCTACAGCAGCACCACATCATCAATCATTGTGGGACAGTGGAGGGACAACATCCTGGTGTTCAGAGTGGAATAGTGTGTACATGTATGTATTAGTTGTTGTTATTAGTGATTAGTATTTCAATGACAATGTGTTAATTGTTTAGCATACGAACATAGAAGTGTGTGATGTTACAATACAACATTAAGTGTGTAGTTAAAGATACAAATAATTTATGTACACATATTGTTATCTGATTATACAATGTGAGGGTTTTTGTTTTGAACATAAGATCTAATGCATATTATGTTATGTTGTCATAGGGTTTGTGTCATTATGGTCCTAAAATTTAGTTCTTGTAAACTTTGCATTAAAAAACAAAGCATTTCAACAGAAAAATTAATATTTCTACATATATGCACATGTACATAGCAACTGAGGCTATTTTTAGACTTTCATTTCTATAAACACCATGCCATGTAAGAAATGTATATGGATGAATACTTTTTTAATAAAATATGACATTGTTTAAGTAATCTTTGGAGGAGTATGTATTGATATTTTATGCAATGTTTACAGAAAGGTAACACTAAATGTGAGATTTATTAATTTGCCATATTTTATGATGTTGAACATGTCTTATTGATTTTTATTACATTTATATCAATGTGTGTAAGTCCTAAATATACATACAAGAAATACATCGAGCTATTCTACTGCTCCAGTTGCTGCTGACAGTCGGGACAACGATGCTGAGGATGTGGGAGACAAGCATGACGCAGAAGGTAAAAGAGACGCTTTGTCATGCCTTTTCTTGGCCACTTTGGGAAAAATGCAATTTTGGGATTTTGAATTTGTTTCGTGCTAAAAGTCCATTGATTTGGGAAAACACATTTAATAAGTTTTAATTATACTTCAAATTATAGGAATAAAATCCTATTATAATAGTTATAAACTTTGTTAGATCTAATTGAAACATAATTGAGATATAATTTTCATAAGGAACAGCATATAACACACTTTGGGTATGGGTCCGTTAAACAGACCCATGAATACTCAAGGAAAAGCCCTGCTTGTGTATTTCCTGTTTATTAAGATGAGGTGGAAAAGAATGGTATGAATTTACATAAGGTAAAATATCCTTTTAAATTGTTTGTTTATTGTAAAATCATATATATTCGTCCGCATGTTATTTTGTGGTTAAAAAAAGACTTTCATGGACGTGGAAATTAATGCGCGACTTTCTCAGTTTGGAAACAATAAATATTCAGGGCCCTCAATCTATCAAATCTGCCGCCGAATTTCGGCAGCAGTCCCCCCCCTGAAAAGTATACTTTTTTCCCCTTTTGGGTGGAAAAATTCCCCCTAAAAAAAGATTTTTTTTTTTTTTTAATAGGAAGATGTGTCTCATAATCATTATATCTCAATTCTATTTCAATTTAATCTTTTCAAACATACTACATTATGAAAAATGCAATGAATATAGTGCAAACATGTACAAATGAAATAATGAGAGAGTAAGTAACAAAATCCCCCAAAAAGGGAAACGCCGCGAAAATTCCCCCTCCTAAGGGCTGCGGACCCCTTCCCCCAAAGTAGTGTGAGGGCCCTAAATATGGAATTTGTGTCAGTGTGTTTGTATTCAATTTGTAGATCGTTCAACCCTTGAAATCAATAAAAAAATAATGTCCCGCGAATAATAATGTTTTTGCAGTGTATAAATAAGTGAAGTGGACGAGAATGATATGATATGATTTAACAGAAGGTAAAAGGGCGTCTATTCTTGTGTATATAGTGTTTTCAGTACAACTTATTTTACTTGATGATCAATTACTCAAACCCTTCTCCAGCTCGATGCTTTCCAGCTTACCGATACAGACACCTCAGAAACACAACACCGCAATAATTTCTGTCATCCCCATGCAGGCCTTGAGTTTTTATAAAGCTGTGAGATATTTAATTAAGCCTATTTGATTGGAATCTATTCCATCTAATGCCGTATAGAGTCTGTTTGCGAGGAGGTAGTAAGTTTTCATTGTGTATACAGTGTTGTTTTTTTTTTGGTCAAAACAGGCCCCGTTACAAAGGAGCATGATTTACATAAAACCACCATTTTTTCACAGGATATTATGCGTTCTTGTTAGTTTCATGGAATAAATGCGTTTTGTTTCATGGAGTTAATGAGTATTGGAAAGCATAAAGAAAAATAATTAAATGGGAAAATTTGTATGGGAAAATAATTAAAACAAGCAAATTCGTTGAATTGATAGCCCACGCCAATATGCTTCTGGACACAAAATTATTATATTTGACACTCAAAACAACATTGTTACAAGATACAAAGGGCCACAACTCCGTTATTAACAGATGGTGTACAATGCCATTTGGCGTGCATCATCCTCTTATCCATATATATACGCATTACAGGTTTCAATAATATCCGCCAAAGCACTTCAAAAATATGGCTCCGGACACACAAAAAGCATTTTTCAAGATACAAAGGGCCATAACTCTGTTATTAACTGATGGTGTACAATGCCATTTGGCGTGCATCATCCTCTTATCCATATGCATACTCATACCAAGTTTCAATGAAATCCACCAAAGCACTTACAAGATATGGCTCCGGACAGACGGGAGGAAAGACGGACGGACGGAAGGACCGACAGACAACGCCAAAACAATATCCCTCCGCCTATGGCGGGGGATGATAAAAAGTAGAGAAACTTGTATTGAGCACCTCTCAACTCACAAATTCGCACTGAAAGAAGCCCAAACACGTTTTAATAATATTATATTTCTTCTTCGATATAGCATATAAGAAGTTTACAGTATATTTACTGTATAATGTTATATAAGTTAATGTTATTTGCTCTTGAAAGCCCTTTATAAATCTAAGCATCGACAATGGAAGCCATATGTCTTATCAGGCATTATTATAATAATTTTCATTGTTCAAACATTTCTATGTGAAGGATCGATCTAAAATTTGGCATGCACATTGAGGATAGATGAAAAATGATAAGGAAGTGCATATTTTTTGCGTTTTAAACAGTTCAGGTTTTCTTATAGGTAACATTATACTAAATAATCGTTTTATGTTGGGCTGTTCTCAATAAAAAAAATCATATTTTACTCGAGGCCATGTTTTACACTTTAGACTGGTGTTCTGCCTTTATCTCTTGGATATATTGAAAGAGAAAGAAAAGGTGCTCACTACTTAATCCCTGACATATGATAAAAATATAGAGACTTAAGTACAAATTTGACCTGAAAACAGTTACATTGCACTAGAAAATGGCCGGAAAATTTAAGGTGCAAAAGAAGTAGAGTTTGATTTGAGTAAAGTTAATGTTTGGTTTTAACATGACATATCTTTTTTATTGCTTAAATTGATTCAGCTTAGAATGAACTTTCAGTAAAAGTATGGTTATGGTGGTCTCTATGTTCAAAATGTTGCATTTATTTTCTCTTTAATTTGTCGCTTTTATATGAATTATATAGGGAAATCATTTAGTATATTGTGGCCTTTAATAAATTTAGCTTACACTAACAAGGGAGAGAACTGTCAATATGTACCAGCAGTGAGTTGTTGCCATTAAATTGTTTCATATTTATTAATTTGTAATATGTCTTACAACTTTTATGACATGATGGTTTACTTTGGAATTGTTGTCTAGTGTGAATTTAAATTTCGAAGAAGAGGGGGTATATTGCTTTGCTCATGTCGGTCTGTCGGTCGGTCTGTCGGTCGGTCCGTCCATCAGGTGGTTGTCAGACGATAACTCAAGAACGCTTGGGCCTAGGATCATGAAACTTCATAGGTACATTGATCATGACTCGCAGATGACCCCTATTGATTTTGAGGTGACTAGGTCAAAGGTCAAGGTCACGTTGACCAGAAATAGTAAAATGGTTTTTGAATGATAACTCAAGAACGCATACGCCTAGGATCATGAAACTTCATGGGTAGATTGATCATGACTGGCAGATGACCCCTATTGATTTTCAGGTCACTAGGTCAAAGGTCAAGGTTACGGTGACCCGAAATAGTAAAATGGTTTTTGGATGATAACTCAAGAACGCATACGCCTAGGATCATGAAACTTCATAGGTAGATTGATCATGACTCTCAGATTACCCCTATCGATTTTGAGGTCACAAGGTCAAAGGTCAAGGTCACAGTGACCCCAAATAGTAAAATGATTTTAGGATGATAACTCAAGAACGCTTTTGCCTAGGATCATGACACTTCAATTAGGTAGATTGATCGTGACCCGCAGATGACCCCTATTGATTTTGAGGTCACTAAGTCAAAGGTCAAGGTCACAGTGACAAAAATCGTATTCACACAATGGCTGCCACAACAACGGACAGCCCATATGGGGGGCATGCATGTTTTACAAACAGCCCTTGTTTTTGTTGTTATGCAGGAAAAACTTGCTAAAAACATCAATGAGCCGCGCTGTGAAAAAATAGGGCTTAATGCATGTGCTTAGATTGTAGTCCCAGATTAGCCTGTGCAGTCCGCACAGGCTACTTAGGGACAACAATTACCTCTTTAAATGTATGTTTGGTTGAAAATAAGTATCTTCTTTTGTGAACATCCAGTATCGTCAGACAGTGTCCTCCATGATTTGCTTATGTGGATTTCACATGCTAATCTGGGAAGAAAGCTTCTAATATTGATGAGCGGCAATTTGGCTTATAAATTACACTGAAAGTTAAGTAAGAATAATAACTATGAATTTACAGGTTATAAAAGCATATCCAACACTTTTAATGTTTGAATATGAAATGGTTTAATTGCATTAATTTTCATTAATTGCTATTTAGGACAAGGCACCAATGAAATGCCAAATTAGAAATTCAGATAATTATGGTTTGCTGTTGAAAACCTTCACATCCAATCAAGAGGCATATATGTAGTGTATTATACATTGTAATATAAAAATGTATTACAAGTTCATATCCCCCACTCTAGTGTTGTTGTTTTCAGGAGAGCACCAGCATTGATATCGAGTTGGCCAAGCAACAGCACAAGTCCGGCCTGCAGGAGCCCCAATACAGAACCATCCTTTCCCTCCCCTGATCCCTAGCTCCTCCCACTGGACCTCTGGCCACAAAGGGTTAGCATCGTTACACAAGTCTGTTCTGCAATAAATCCTCAGCACGTCAAGTTTTCACGCGCTGTTATGAACAACCAAAATGTCCGCGTCGAGATTTCCCCAAGCAAGCCCGAGTAGTTTTGTTTAGCTCTAGTGCCCGAGTGGGATGAGTGTTACAGAAGCGAGACGTTATAGCAGTACTTATGGTAACGCAAACAGTTAACGCTAACAGTTAGTTCTCGCTGTGGACATCATGAAGAATCTCACAAAGAATTAAATGTTGAATAATTTGTTTCATTCTTTATAAGACACAGGGTTCGCACAGGGCTTGAAAAGTGCTTGAAAACGAGTCCTAGGCTTGAAAAGCCCTTGAACAAAGGTTGGCCTTAAAACAGTGCTTGAAAAGTGCTTAGTTCATGTAAAAAAGCCTTGAAAATGTTTATTGCTGCTCAAAATTACTTTTATCATGGCTTTAATTACAAACTTAAATCGTTCTTATGGGAAATATTACGAAAATGTATCATAGATTCCTTTGCGCAAAAAGTTGAGTACGAAATATAAGTTTCGTACAATATTGAGTACGAAATGTTATGTGTACACGTCACAGATTATGTGTGCTACGTCAGAGGTTCTCCATTGTGATCAATTTTCGCGAGTGAAAACGCAGCAATGGGGAAGTGTCGTTTCAAACCAGGGTGGTTAACTGAATATTCCTGGGTACAGAAAACAAATGACATTTGAAAAGCACATTGTTGGGTCTGTATGAAGACCATTGATGTCGGGGGTATGGAGGAAAGCGCTTTGAAAAGCCACAAGAAAGTGAAAACCCTCAAAGAAAACATGAAATTGAGAAGCAAACAGGGTTCCTGGGATGTGTTTTTTGTTAAACAGGAAGGTACTATTGTTAAAACTGTTAAATCTAAAACAGACTTAAAAAACAACAGCCCATCTGTGTCAAACCAGGAAGGCACAGCCACATGCAGAGAGTGTGCAGATAGAAGATTCAAATTCCAGGACCTTCGCAACTTTCAGCTGTAGTATCAAACTCGCAGACATCCATAGACAAATTCGTTTAAAAAAATGATATGTTGAACGCGAAAGTATTTTGGGTATTTATACCGTTTGCACACAACCATCCTTTAATTCCAATAAAAACATTACAAAGTTTTTTCAGGTTGTGTTCCATGACAGTACCATAGCAAAGCATAATTATGTGGCTGTTTTGGGGCTAGCTGAACATTTCAAAACTGTACTTGATAGTTCTATAACTTAATTAGTGGACAGTACTCAGTGTCTCAGTACTCAGTGTCTCAGTACTCAGTGTCTTTTGATGAAAGTTTAAACAAGAAAGACCAATCCAAGCAAATGGAAAAGGCATTTTATTTAAAGGAAACTAACGTACAGTTTACGGACTTGAAAATGAATATTTGGTCTTGGAAAGTCCTTGAAAAGTGCTTGAATTTAGGTTTGAGATTTCTGTTTGAACCATGAGACATCTATATATTCAGCAAGGAACGAGAGCAAATCAAGGAACAATCGAAACGATTCATTCAGAAGTGTTTCTGCTGTAAATTGTGAGGACAGTAGTAGCGTTACGGACTGTCCTCAGCGCACAATTTATTTATGTGGTGCGCCTCAGACGCGAATTCCGCGCATTATTGAAAACAAGTTGCTAAAAGTAAACACATCCGGTTTTATTACGAGCACTTTGCACTCCGAGCCAAAAGGGCATTGCATTGAATTGAGACTAAAGAAGGCTTGAAAACATGACCCCAGTTTTGTTGTATGGTCCAGTAGCTCTTCGACTCTCAACCTGAAGTTAATCAGAACTCAAACTCGGCCCTTAACAATATCCACGAGGCCAGCATATCAGCTCAGCTTCTGAGCTTCAGGTGAGACTGTACAGTGTTATTAATTGTGTCAAAGATTGGGCCTAAATTCAGCCCCATTCCTCAAAAAGTTTTTTATAAATATTTACTGGTTAAAATTTACTATGCAATATTTGCCAAAAAAAGTGTTTGATAGGTTGCAACAATGAGTTACTTGCCTTATTAAGCCCTATAAGTTGAAACTTAGTACAATTAAAATACACATCAAAAATTATAAATTGTTAAATATTTGTGTTCACGTATAACTGATTAAGATTTTTATTTAAATTAGAAACCTGATGTTTGCAAAGACAAAATCACTATTATGCACTGCTTTCATATCCTTACATCTAAGGTCTGTCTTACAAAAACAATGGCATAAAATGTAGACATGAACTAGTATCGATTCAATATCACGTACATATAATAGATTTAACCAGAATAGGCTATAATTACTGGTAGCAAGACAGAGTATCATATACTTAATTCACCATAGACTTTCATCTGTTTTTGCATTTCTGTCTAATCCATAGGTAAAACATGTGTGATCAAGTACTCATATACTTACAGTATCGTGTCTTATGATTTGTTGTATTGTCTATCCTTTAAAGTTGTTTAGTCTTGCGTAATAAGTTATGCACATTTAAATGTGTACAGTCTCATATTTTAAGTTGTTTAAGTGTCATGTTAAAAGTTGTATTGTTTTACAGTTAAAGTTGCAGAGAATCACATTTAAAATGATATAGTCATACATTTTAAGTTGTTGATTCTCACATTGTTTTAGTCAAAACTATTAAGGGGGACAGTCTCGCACTTAAAATTACTGAAGTCATGCCTGTTTTTATTTATTTTTATGCCCCCGGTAGGGTGGCAAAATAGCAGTTAAACTGTATGGCAGTCCGTCCGTCTGAAAACTTTAACATAGGCCATAACTTTTGCAATATTAAAAATCGCAATTTGATATTTGGCATGCAAGTGTATCTTATGGAGTTGCAAAATTTAAGTGGTGAAAGGTCAAAGTCATCCTTCAAGATTAAAGGTAAAAACAAATCCAATGGAAGTAACACGCTTAAAAGGGAGATAATTTATATTTAGCATTTGGCAGGTACAGATCATTTTTACAAGGGAAGTAGTATTTGTAAAGGGTTATAATCAAAAACAAAAATATATAATCAAAGCAGTGCAGTAGGGGCATTGTGTTTCTGACAAACACATCTCTTGTTAAAAAAAGAATTACACATTGCTATGAACTGTACTTTACTATGTATTTTTCGTGGTTTTAAACCCAAAAATTTTAATATTAAGTTTTTGGGGCATAACATATTGATACAACGCTATTCTGAGTTCTTATTGGTAAAACAATAATTGCAATATTCTAAATATCAATTATAGACGCAACGTTTGGCATTGAAGAGCAGGTGTGTTAAGTATTTTGTTGCAGGGCAAATTTATTTGTCACTAAGTCTAAACCAATCGGGTTTTAGTTTACTTTCTATTTTCTTTTCAGCAAACACTATAAGCCGCCAAGATAAAAATATCGTTGAAGTGAAAGTCGATGACAATCCTGACCCCTTCGCTTAAGTAATTCAGCACAAAAACGTCTTGCGTCAGAGTAGCAAGCCTCCAAACATCTTCTCCCATGTTGGCTTCATCAACACTTCTTACAGCGGAGCCTTGACGAGTTCGACTTCCATCCCAGCATCGATGTTGCTTAGCAACAATTCAATGCTGGGAATTGACAAATTGTTCTAGACGAGTCGCTTACACAGAAACAATCTGATCCAACAGATAGAGCAGGTGTTGCGTGACTTGTCCCTTATTGCGACTGACCTCGATAAGTTGCTCTCGAATAATGTTAACCTTATGCCAGTATGGGATTGACGCCATTTAACAACAGTTGATGTTAAGAATTCCCGGGTTTGAGGTGGCAACTTGGGCGTCGGGACTCGCTCCATCTCTGTCTATGGCCCAGTCAAAGCAGCAGCAGCAGCAATAAGAACAACAAGTAGTATCTGAGCGGTGCTCTGGTGTACGGGGCTTCATGTATGTGCTTAAAGTGTCATCCCAGAATATCCTGTGCAGATTGCTCATATATTAAGTCCTATTAAGGTGTCATCCCAGAATATCCTGTGCAGATTGCACATACATCAAGTCCTATTAAAGTGTCATCCCAGAATATCCTGTGCAGACTGCACATACATCAAGTCCTATTAAAGTGTCATCTTAGAATATCCTGTGCAAACTGCACATACATCAAGTCCTATTAAAGTGTCATCCCAGAATATCCTGTGCAGACTGCACATACATTTAGTCCTATTAAAGTGTCATCCCAGAATATCCTGTGCAGACTGCACATACATTTAGTCCTATTAAAGTGTCATCCCAGAATATCCTGTGCAGACTGCACATACATTTAGTCCTATGAAAGTGTCATCCCAGGTTAGCCTGCGCAGACTGCACATACATCATGTCCTATTTTCCAAGAATGAGGCTCATATAGTTCACTTAACATCAGTCCTTTTTCTGCCTGATTGAAGAAAAGCTCCTAACATCAAATGTGAATTATTCGTTTTTAAATTGATCAAACTTGGAAAATAAATAATAAATAAAAGTTGATCTGATATCAATTTTAGTCATAGAAGGTCAGAACATAGTTTTGTCTATTTTTGGGCCAAAATTCAAACCCTGAACCAAAAGTTTCTCCTTGCATAATTAAAATATCTGCTTAAATCGAATTGTTGAATTCTCTTTAATTTGAGTAAAAAAATATTTAAATGCATTCAGCACATTTAAAATTGTTTTCTTCATTTATTTTCAATATTTAATTTAATTCCTGCATTTTGTTTTAAGAGCCTGTTCCTCCTGGTCCAGGACCTTTGGACAAATGTTCAAATAGTACTACCCACAGGATGAAGCCACTCTGAATCCGGGGCTCCATACTTTCTTGGCCAGGGGCCAAGACTACCTCGTCAATAAGGTGCGTTGGTAATTTAATTTACCATGTATAATTTGTAGTGTTTTACTCCAAATGTCAATAAAAATAGTTTGTGTGTGTTTAATATTAATAAAACTCTATTCGTACTGCTAACTAAAACAAATCATTTATGTAATTGTAAACTATAATAGCTGCCATTTGTATTGCCTTGAAAGGGCTTGATGGGAGTGGAAGCATACAAATTTGTCCTTGTCTGTAATTTTCCCTGTCCTTCCTTTCATCCTTATTTAAGTCCCAAAGGGACATATAATGTTTGTATCAAGTGTTTAGTTTATATCTCATTTGTATGAAGATCCATCAAACATACTTTATTTCTTAAATATATTTTTAATCAAACAACATTGATTGACTTCTGATATAACTGATGCCATTATTGCGAATTTTCAAAAAGGAACATTTGTTTGCTTTTGGGGTAAGACAGTCAATTATTGTTTTCAGTGGAGTGAGGAAGTTTACATGTTTCCGCAGGTGCTCGTAAACATATCTATTTTCTTGCTTTGCTGAGAAAAAGAATTCACGGTATTACCCCAAAAGCTAACAAATTTCCCATTTAAGTTAAATTTACAAGGACTATTAACCCATTTATGCCTAGCGTCTGGAAAAAAGGCCTTGGTCAGCAGCGTAGACCTGATTAATAGAATAAGTACAATAAAAAAATATTAAATGTTTAACCAGATGGTTTTCCTTCTTTTTGTTATGCAGCAAAAAATTGGCTAATAGATAAATAAGCTGTGATGTGGAAAAATGGGGCATAATGCATGTGCTTAAATTGTTGTCACAGATTAGCCTGTGCAGCCCACACAGGCTAATCATGGACAACACTTTCCTCTTAAAGGTATTTTTCATTGAACAAATAATCCTCTTTATGAAAATCCTGTCTAGTCAGAAAGTACCCTCCCTTATAAGCTGATGTGAATTTCACATGCTTATCTGAGACGACACTTTCTAACATTAGTGATCCGCATATTGGCTTATGAAAATACATCTCTGAAAATGGAGTAAAAATAGATATAAATGAACAGATAAGTATAGCATAAGCCAACACTTTTCTTGTTTTTATACAAAATGACTTAATTGTATTTATCTTCATGCTATTAAGGACAAGGAACCAATAAAATGCCAGATTAGAAATTCATGTTGTTGAAAACCTTCCCAGCCAGTCAAGAGGCATAATTTGTGATAGATTGTAAAATAATTTGCAACAAGTTCCTATCACCCACTGTGTTGTTGTTTTCAGCAGAGCACCAGCATTGATATCGAGTTGGCCCAGCAACCGCACCAGTCCCGCCTGCAGGAGCCCCAGTCCAGAACGACCCTTCCCCTCCCTTGACTTCTAGCTCCTCTCCCTTGACCCCCTGCCTCAAAAAGTCAGCATCGTTGAACAACTCCGTTCTGCAGCAAATTCTGAGCATGATTCTGTTCTGAACAAACGCAATGCCCACGTCACGTTTTCCAAACATAAGCCTGGGTAGTTTTGTTAAGCTAGAGTTCCGCGTGGGCCTGAAAGGGACGAGTGTTACAGACACAAACAGTTATAGCAGTAGTTATGGTAACGCTAACAGTCAGTTGTTGCTGTTGGACATCACAACAAATATCATGAAGAATAAAAATTTCAATAAGTTGTTCCAATCTTTATGGGACAAACAGAAATTGAACGGAAGAAAATCAAGGAACAATAAAAGCGTAAGCTTTCCTAGTGGGATACATCTGCTGTTGATAGTTTGGACAACAGTAGGGTTGCGGACTGCCCCAGATTGTCCTCTCAGCTGCCAAAATATCATAATAGAACGGACTTTTGGCAATGTTACTGACACAGAAAGGCAATAATGACTTGGTTGTCAATACCCAGAGCAGGATACATCCATGCTGACAAAGAAAGGCAGTAATGACTTGGTTGTAAACACCCAGAGCGCCATACATCCATGCTGACACAGTAAGGCAGTAATGACTTGGTTGTGAACACCCAGAGCACAATACATCCATGCTGACACAGAAAGGCAATATGACTTGGCTGTGAACACAGAACACAATACACCCATGCTGACACAGAAAGGCAGTAATGACTTGGTTGTGAACACCCAGAGCAAGATATTTCCATGCTGACACAGAAAGGCAGTAATGACTATGCTGTGAACACCTTGAGCAAGATATATCCTTGCTAACACAGAAAGGCAGTAATGACTATGCTGTGAACACCCGGAGCATAATACATCCATGCTGACACAGAAAGTTAGTAATGACTATGCTGTATACACAATACATCCATGCTGACACAGAAAGGCAGTAATGACTTGGTTGTGAACACCCAGAGCACAATACATCCATGCTGACAAAGAAAGGCAGTAATGACTTGGCTATGAACACATAACACGCTACACCCATGCTGACACAGAAAGGCAGTAATGACTTGGCTGTGAACACAGAGCACAATACATCCATGCTGAAACAGAAAGGCAGTCATGACTATGCTGTGAACACCCAGAGCACGATATATCCACGCATACGCAGAAAGGCAGTAATGACTATGTTGTGAACACCCAGAGCAAGATATATCCATGCTGACACAGAAAGGCAGTAATGGCTATGCTGTGAAAACCCAGAGCAAGATATATGGATGCTGACACAGAAAGGCAGTAATAACTATGCTGTGAACACTCAGAGCACAATACATTCATGGTGACACAGAAAGGCAGTAATGACTTGGTTGTGAACACCCAGAGCAAGATATATCCATGCTGACACAGAAAGGCAGTAATGACTTGGCTGTGAACACAGAACACGATGCACCCATGCTGACACAGAAAGGCAGATATGACTTGGCTGTGAACACAGAGCACAATACATCCATGCTGACACAGAAAGGCAGTTATGACTTGGTTGTGAACACAGAGCACAATACATCCTTGTTGACATAGAAAGGTAGTAATGACTTTGCTGTGAACTCAGAGCACGATACATCCATGCTGACACAGAAAGGCAGTAATGACTTTACTGTGAACTCAGAGCACAATATATCCATGCTGACACAGAAAGGCAGTAATGGCTTGGATGTAAATACCCAGAGCACAATACATCCATGCTGACACAGAAAGGCAGTAATGACTTTGCTGTGAACTCAGAGCACGATACATCCATGCTGAGACAGAAAGGCAGTAATGACTTGGATGTAAACACCCAGAGCACAATACATCCATGCTGACACAGAAAGGCAGTAATGACTTTGTTGTAAACACTAAGAGATCCATACATCCATGGGGTGTGCAACAGACGCAAATTACGCCCACTATTTTGAACAAGGTGCTTAAAGTGAACACGTCTAGTTTCTGTTATGAGCACTTAGCACTCCGAGTCCAAAAGGCCTCGCATTGAATTGATGTGAGAGAAGGCTTTGAAAAATAACAGCAGTTTTGTTGTGTGGTCCAATACGCCCTTCGACTCTCAACCTGAAGAAATCAAAACTCAAACTCGTCTCTTAGCAATATCAGCAAGGCCAGCATGTCATCTCAGCTTCTTGAACTTCAGGTGAGACCTTACAGTGTTAATTATTTTGTTGAAATTGGGGCCGAAATTCAGCCCCATTCTTATCTCATAAAGTCTATATCCATGATTACTGGCTAAAGTTCTCAATTCATGGTTTCCCGGAAGAAAAAGAATGTTTTGATTGCAACATTGAGTTAATCAGAACTCAAATTCAGCCTTTGGCAATATCAGTGTATTATCAGCTAGGCCAGCATATCAGCTCAGCTTCTTGAGCTTCAGGTGAGATCATACAGTGTTATTCATTTGTCGAAATTGGGGCCAAAATTGAGTCCCATACCTTATCTTAAACAGTTTATTTTTTCCATAATTACTGGCTATAGTTCTCAATTCAAGGTTTGACCCGAAACAATGTTTTAATAGGTTACAAATTGAGTTTGTTTCCTTATGCAGCTCTATAAGTTGAACCTTAGTGCAATTTATCTTGATAGCACTTATTCTCAATTTTTTAACCAGGTTTTCCGAAGGAAAAAACTGGTTATTAGATTGGCGAATGCGGGCGGGCTGGCGGGCTGGCTGGCTGGCTGGCGGGCTGGCGGAATAAGCTTGTCCGGGCCATAACTATGTCGTTCATTGTCAGATTTTAAAATCATTTGGCACATTTGTTCACCATCATTGGACGGTGTGTCGCGCGAAATAATTACGTCGATATCTCCAAGGTCAAGGTCACACTTTGAGTTCAAAGTCAAAAATGGCCATAAATGAGCTTGTCCGAGCCATAACTATGTCGTTCATCGTCAGATTTTAAAATCATTTGGCACATTTGTTCACCATCATTGGACGGTGTGTCGCGCGAAATAATTACGTCGATATCTCCAAGGTCAAGGTCACACTTTGAGTTCAAAGGTCAAAAATGGCCATAAATGAGCTTGTCCTGGCCATAACTATGTTATTCATTGTGAGATTTTAAAATCATTTGGCACATTTGTTCACCATCATGGGACGGTGTGTCCCACGAAAGAATCACGTCAATATCTCCAATGTCAAGGTCGCCACGACTAAAAATAGATTTAAAAAAAAAAAAAACTTACAAAGGGGGTTAATTTTTTTTGGTCATTTCAAAAGTTCAGTTTGAGTTTTCTCCCTTTATCAGATTTTTTTTTCACAATGAAAACCTGGTTTTGTGACAATTTTGTCCCTTGTTAAATTATGTTTAGCAAAAACTACAACCATTTTCCCAATTTAATTCAAAACACTATGATTTTTAATTGTCCCAATCCAAAAATGGTAAAAATAAACTCTGCACAGAGCTAGCCCCTAGTTATAGCACATGTTAAAGTTTTTTTATCAGAATAACTGGCTTAATTATACACCCACAAACGAAGTTTAGGGGGTTTATAGAAGTGAACTTGTCTGTCGGTCTGTCTATCGGTCCGTATTAAGTGTCCGCTCTCTAATTCAAGTAGTTTTCATCCGATCTTCACTAAACTTGGTCAGAACTTGCATCTACATGATGCCTAGGCTAAGTTCGAACATGGGCCTTGCCGGGTCAAAAACTAGGTCACGGTGTCACTTAGTGCGTTTTAAACATTCAGCATGATGTCCGCTCTCTTATTCAAGTAGTTTTCATCCGATCTTCACCAAACTTGATTAGAAGTTGTATCTAGATGATCTTAAGGCAAAGTTCAAACATGGGCCTTGCCGGGTCAAAAACTAGGTCACGGGGTCACTTAGTGCGTTTTTTAACATTCAGCATGGTGTCCTCTCTCTTATTTAAGTAGTTTTCATCCGATCTTCACCAAACTTGGTCAGAAGTTTTATCTAGATGATCTGAAGGCCAAGTTCGAACATGGGCCATACCAGATAAAAAGCTAGGTCACAGGGTCACTTAATACGTTTTACACATTGAACATGGTGTCCGCTCTCTATTTCAAGTAGTTTAAATCAGATCTTCACCACACTTGGTCAGAAGTTGTAACTAGATGATGTGTAGGTCAAGTTCAAACATGGGTCATGCCGGGTCAAAAACTAGGTCACGGGGTCACTTAGTGTGTTTTAAACCTCACCATGTTGTCCGCCCTCTAATTCAAATAGTTTTTATCCAATCTTCACCAAAATTGGTCAGAAGTTGTATCTTGATAATGTTTAGGTCAAGTTTGAATATGGGTCATGCCAGGTCAAAAACATGGTCAGTTGGTCAGTTACTGCGTTTTGAACATCACAATGTTTTCTGCTCTATAATTCAAGTAGTTTTCATCCAATCTTCACCAAACTTGGTTAGAAGTTGTATCTAGATGATGTCTAGGTCAAGTTTGAATATGGGTCATGCCGGGTCAAAAACTATGTCACGGGGTATCTTAGTGAGTTTTAAACCTCACCATGTTGTCCGCTCTCTAATTAAAGTAGTTTTCATCCAATCCTCACTAAACTTGGTCACAAGTTTTATCTTAATGATCTCTAGGCCAAGTTAGAACATGGGCCATTCCGGGCCTAAAACTAGGTCACCAGGTCACTTTGTGCATTTTTTAACATTCAGCATGGTGTCCGCTCTCTAATTCAAGTAGTTTACATTCGATCTTCACCAAACTTGGTCAGAAGTTTTATGGAGATGATCTTAAGGCCAAGTTAGAACATGGGCCTTTCTGGGTCAAAAACTAGGTCAAGGGGTCACTTAGCGCGTTTTAAAAATTGAGCATGGTGTCCGCTGTTTTTTGTGAAGATGACATGCAAAATATTATGTGTCAATGCGGCATGTGGGGGTATTCGTCACGTCTGTGACAAAGCTCTAGTTTGCTTATTTCACTAAGTTTAATAACTATTTTGAACTCACATCTATTGTTTCTTATTAAATGCCATACAGTTATATTGTCTCACATTAAAAGTTGTTAAGTCTCAGGTATAAGTCATAAACTTTCACATTTAAAGGTGTGCAGACTCACATTTAAAAATGTAGATTGTAACATTTAAAGTTGTGTTGTCTCACATTTTAAATTGCTGAGTATCATTTAAAATTATGAAGTCTCACATTTAAAGTTCTATAGTCACACAATTAAAGGTGTACAGTCTCACATTCTAAATTGCTCAAGTAATGCCTGTTTTTGATTTACAAAAAAATAAATATTACACCTTGCTACAAACACAAAAAATTCCAATTTCAAGTTGGTGCGCGTATAACATTGATACTACGTTATTCTGAGTTCTAATTAGTGAAAAATTAATTGCAATATTCTAAATATCAATTATAGGCACAATGTTTGGCATTTAAAAAAACAGGTCTGTAAAGTAAGGTGTTGCAAGGCTTATTCATGTGTCACTAAACAATCCGGTTTTAGTTTACTTTCCATTTCCTTTTCAGTGAACTTAACTAGCAAACATGACAAACGTCATTGAAGTGAAAGTCGATGACAACCCCCTTCTTGCACAAATACTACAATTGCTTAAGAAATTCAGCACGAAGACGTCTTGCGTCAGACTACCAAGCCTCCTATAAATATCTTCTCCCATGTTGGCTACATCAACACTTCCGACAGCAGAGCCTTGGTGAGTTCGACTTCCGTCTCGGCATCGATGTCGCTTAGCAACAATTGGATGATGGGCGTCGACAAATTAGGCCGGACAAGTCGCTCAAACTGAAATGATCTGATCCAACAGGTAGAGCAGGCGTTGCGTGACACGTCCGTTAATGTGACTGACCTCGATATGTTGTTCTCGAATAATGTGAACCTTAGGCCTGGAGAGCAGTATGCGATTGACGCCATTCAACAACAGTTGTTCTTGGCAATTCTCAGGTTTGGGGTGGCGACTTCAGCGTCAGGACTTGCTCCATCTCTGTCTAAGGCCCAGTCGCAGCAGCAGCAGCAATAAGAACAATAAGTAGTATCTTAGCGGTGTTCTGGGATATGCGGCTTCATGTATGTGCTTAAATTGTCATCCTAGATTAGCCTGTGCAGACTGCACCTACATTAAGTCCTATTAAATTGTCATCCCAGATTAGCCTGTGCAGACTGCACATACATTAAGTCCTATTAAATTGTCATTCCAGATTAGCCTGTGCAGACTGCACATACATTTAGTCCTATTAAATTGTTATCCCAGATTAGCCTGTGCAGACTGCACATACATTTAGTCCTATTAAAGTGTCATCCCAGATTAGCCTGTGCAGACTGCACGTACATAAAGTCCTATTAAAGTGTCATCTCAGATTAGCCTGTGCAGACTGCACATACATTAAGCCCTATTTTCCCAGAATGAGGCTTGTATACTTCACTTAACATCAGTATTTTATGTGCCTGAAAAGTTCCTAGCATCAAGTGGGAATTATGTGCTTTAAGATTGATCACACTTAGTAAATAAAATGCAAATAGCACTTGATCTGATATCAATTTTAATCACAGAAGGTCAGGAGTGGTATTCCAGAAGCATCTTAAGTTAAATTTTATTTTTACCCTTAAATTGGGAATTTTTCTTCAGTGTTTTATTTCATACTGCAATAGTTAGGCATCGAAAATTACATCAAAATAACATCATTATGTCAATGTTATTTGAGAGTTACCAAAAAAACATGCATGTCTTTATTGAGTAAAGAAATACAAAACATTGTATTTTTTAACTTAAGTGAAAATATTTAAGAAATGACTTGAGATGTTTCTGGAATACCACCCATGGGCATTAAGTTTTGTATATTTTCGACCGAAATCCAGCCCCTGGACCAAAAGTTTATCCTTGCAGAAAAATCTGCTTTAATAAAATTGTAAAAATTATATTTAATTTTAGAAAAATAATTATGTAAAAGCCTTCAGCTCATTTCAATTTTTTTTTTCTTCATTTATTTTCAATAATTATTTAAATTTCTGGATTTTGTTTTAAAAGCCTGTTCCTACAGGAACCCATGCAATCATAGATCGGTACCTAGCTGAACAACAGGCTGTCTGGTCAGCTGGGCCCAGGGCCCAGTGACACTTCCTGGCCCAGGACCTTGGGGCCAATGCTCAACTACACTGTAACTCCAATATAAAGCGCTCCGTTATAACGCTGAATCCAATATAACGCGGAGGGTGCTTGGATCCCATTTTTTCTCCAACCTTCCATTTGATTTCTGATTCAAATCCGTATTATGCAACTTCATGTTTTTTCAGACTATTCAAAGATGGCGGCAATCACAGTCATGTGGATTGCTTTATTCTACCGTTCGTTGAACCGATTATAATCGCCTCGAGGTTAAACAACATTGACAGCTTGGTGTTAATCTGTTGTGTAATGTCAATAAAGGTGTGAAAAACTCGCGTGTCAGTGTTTATTACATGTATTCCTCATCAGAGCGGTATAATGCGATAATTTCCATAAGTTAAGTGCAAGCGGGATAGTTATACAATTCAAGTAATTCAAAATGATTGAAACGTTCTTACTTTGATATGGTTGCAGTTTAACTATATTAAATGAGCGGCTGTGAAATATACTGCCTACTGTATAAAACAAATTTTTCTGTCATTTTATTATCATTCTAGTATTATGTCATTTAATCTTTCAGTTCGTGTATAAGAAATTAAATAATGCAGACGATTTATTTACATGCGAACGCAGTGTACCGGCAATTGTTAACAGAGTTTCACTTTCATTTTCGCGCGGTATCAGAAAGTCCCCGGGAAACACGTTTTTTGCATGTGTATGACGCAATAAAACAATTTTTTGTACATGAGTCGTATTGCATTAAATCTAAATTTAAAGTCGCTCGTCCAATAAAAGCTCTGCCCCATAATGCACTGTACTCTTAACACTTCTGAAAATGGCATATATGCGTACGGTTGTGTTTACGAATTTCTTAAACATATATCGTCATTAATGTTCAAGATTATTATTTTTTAAGTGATGTTGCAATTTTATTGGATTATCGGATATGTGTGCACATAAGAAAAGCGGTATGTATACTGTTATCGATACGATTCGGTTTATATGCATGTATTTGCGTCAACACAGCATGGCAATATACATGACCTATATTATAGGCTATTCTATACCTGTTTTTTTATAGCGCCCTGCAGTAAATGAGCTCAAAACCTATAACGCGGATCCGTTATAACGCTGTTTCGCGGCTTGGACCCCATTGACCGCGCTATATTGGAGTTACAGTGTAGTCCTACCCGCAAGGTGGAGCCACACTGAACCTGGGGCTCCATACTTTCTTGGCCAGTGGCCAAGATAGCCTCGTCAATTAGGTAGGTTGGTAATGTAATTAATTATTTATAATGTGCAGTGTTTCACTCAAAATTTCAATTTAAACAGTTTGGGTGTGTTTAATATTGATATAACTCTATCCTGGCTGCTAACTTAAACAAATCATTTATGTAAGTGTTAAATATTTATAATAGCCGCCATTTGTATTGCCTTGAAAGGGCTCAGTGGGGGGGCATACACATGTGTTCTTGTCTGTAATTCTCCCAGTCCTTCCTTTCAGCCTTACTTATGTCCGTCCCACCTTTTTAGTGTTGCACGTTACTTAATAAATATTGGTTCCAGAGGGACACAAGATGTTTGTATCAACTGTACAATTTATAGAAGGCTATGTTTGTATCAAGTGTTTAGTTTTTATCCCATTTGTATCAAGATCCTTCAAACATAATTTATTTCTTAAATATTTTTTTACTCAAGCAACATTGATTGACTGCTTATATAATTGATGCCATTTCAGAATGCAATTAAATTATTTTGTTTACAGGGACACATTCCTGGGATACCCTAAGGTCTTTCTATCTGTTCACAGAAGTCTTATACTCACAAGTTCAAGCCCAGTAGCGATGTCCACATTATCAAACTCTGCATCTCAATAGGTAAGTAACCCTGTTGTTGCAAACGAGTTCACTGTGACAAAGCATTCAGGAGACCCAGTCGTAATAGCCTCAACCTTTTGCTTTCACAAATACCCAATAGGTAAAATTCAATACAAACTGGGGTTTCTGCACTTCAATTAATTGACCAGTTTATCCAATCTAAGTGGGTTCAGCCACAAACTACTGTTTCTTATATAGAAATGTGTAGAAAATGCAAAAGTTTCAAGCTAAACCCTCGAATTTGCATTTTAAATTTAACATCTATAGTTACATTACAACTCAAAACCACAACAACAATAACATGAAACAATTTATCAGCAGGTACCAACATATTTGACTCTTTAAATCTTGACAAAATCAGGTTCCATATTAACTGTAAATATGGTTTTAAAACTAACATTGAATTACGAAGAGGGATCAGTGATGTTCATAGCTTTTAGTTTAGGGGTGAACATGTCTGTCGGTCTGTCCGTATTAAGTGTTTAAATATGGGTCATGCCGGGTCAAATCATAGGTCACGGTGTCACTAAGTGCGTTTTAAACATTCAGCATGTTGTCAGCTCTTTGATTCAAGTAATTTTCATCCAATCTTCACCAAACTTAGTTTGAAGTTTTATTTAGATGATCTCTAGGCCAAGTTTGAACATTGGCCATGCCAGGCCAAAACCTAGGTCACAGGGTCACTTAGTGCGTTTAATGCATTGAGCATGATGTCCGCTCTCGCTCTCTTATTGACGAAGTTTACTTCCGATCTTCACCAAACTTGGTCAGAAGTTCAATATAGATGATCTCTAGGCCATGATTGAACACTGGCCCTTCCAGGGAGAACAAACTAGGTCACGGGGTCACTTAATGCGTTTTACACATTCAGTATGGCGTCTGCCCCCTTTTTAAGTACTTATCATCCCCTCTTCAACAAACTTGGTCGGAAACTTAATCTAGATGACCTTTGATGTTCGAATATGGGCTATTCCGGGCTAAAAACTAGGTCAAGGGGTCACGGGTGCGTTTTACACATTCAGCATGGGTTTCCCTATTTCAAGTACCTTTCATCCCCTCTTCATGTGGGGGTATTCGTCACATCTGTGACAAAGCTCTAGTTTGTTTGTTATTAAGTTAATGAATGGCTTTATGAGAGAGTATCATGTGTGTTGCCAGGGTTGAACCCGCATTTTGATACTTTACAATTTTATTGAAATGCTTATTAAGTCTTAAAAATTGTTGTCTTAATTTATACATTGCATACTAAATTGCAGAAACCCGGATAGCAAGGCGTTGAGTTTGTTCTTGAAGCATTTGCACCTTAAGCAGTCATCATCTTGATATTCTGGAATCTCCATGGTGAAGGACCCTCAGTCTGTGAACAAAATGCAGAGCGAACCTCAGGTGAGTGTTCAAGTCATGTGCATGTTTTTTTACGCCCCCAAGTTCATAGATGTGTGGGTGAATGTAGATATACCTTTGTCCGTCCATACGTACATCCTGCTGTTGGATTTTTATGCATAGTCTAAACTCGAAAAGTATTGTTTCTAGTGTGATTAAACTAAACATATTTTCCATTCCATACTTTGAGCTTGCCTACTTATGTATTTTGAATTCGTTTTCTTTGACATATGTGGAATTTTGAGAAAAAAGCAAATTGTGGTTGAATGGTGGCAAACCCTTTCACTACTTCAAAAAAACAACATTTGATTCCGATGGCAAAATGTATATTCATCAAATCACAATCCAAATGATTTGGTAATACAAAGAATACACTTCAATTAAATCATTTATTATTAATTATTATTTTATGAATAGTCTCAGGACCATCATTTTCTTGATGGATTCAAATCAGATTAGTTGTATCATTTTGAAATACCAAGTGCTCTGCGTGTTCTTTTTTTCCATCGGTATCAAAAATAAAATGAAAAACTGACAATTACAGTAACAAGTCTTTTTTCAGATGCCTTTTGACGAAATCAAATCATCCAGTCAGAAACACAGACTGTTGCAGCAGTTGTGACCATATTGACCCCAGTCAAACCTAAGAAGCTCAGAGATAAATTCTGATTTAGTTCTGCTAGTCTCTACATACCGCCTGGTTTGGTCAGTACTTACTCTGACTCTTTGAATATTATGACGGATGGAAATGAATGACCTTGTTCAGATCGAAATGGCAGAATGACACATCACAAGAATTCAAGCGGAAAGCCAGAAAGTCATGTCAATAGCCACATTTTTTATGGCACCAGCCAAGTTGTATTCAAAGACAAACAATAGTTTATGCTCTATTGTGTATGTGACCAGCCAAGTTGTATTCAAAGAAAAACAATAGTTGACGTTTTATTTTCTATGTGACCAACCAATTTGTTTGTATAGGTCCCTGGTTTAACAAAGCATTTAAAGTAATTTTAAAGCACACATATTGCATGTCTATTCAATGTCTTTGCCTGTATTATGAAACTTTCACTACAGATATTGATCCTGATGATGGTAAATAAATGGGAAATACAATGTTATCAAAGATTTTTTAAGATTGCCAAAGCTGTTTAAATGATGCTGGTAACTGGAAAAAAAAAATATTGGAATATTTTCATGTTATAAGACGAGTTTCAGTTGTCTGTTTTTAACCCGTTAATATAGATAAGCTAATTTAAAATATTTGTTCAGAAAGGTGTAAAATGTTTACGCTTCAGATTTTTGTCTATCAACCTTCTGAAAACAATACTAGTCAATTGGCTCATTTGGGTCGGTATTCGATCATGAATCTTTTTTAGTAGCATACTATGTATTTCATGGGAATATAAATAAATTATGTGCAAAATTATTTAATCTACCTAAAATAATCGATTCTGTATTTACTACTAGTACTTTGTTGATTTCAGTGGATATTGTTTGTTAAATGATTAGAGTATGACTCTTGTTGAAAAGCTTTAAATGAAACTGAATTAAAAAATAAATATTTAATTTGTTTTAGAGTTTTATGAAAAATGGCAAAAGATTGTTAAGTTGTGTTCTTTTATCATATACTAACATGGTCATAAGTGTTAAAATTTGTTTTCAGACATAATAGTTTATTATGCTTTATATTTGTATATGTACATAACGACGACCAGATTGTATCCTCTTTAATCAGTGAGTAATTTAATCAAGATTTCTTGATCACTGTATCAAGT
Source organism: Dreissena polymorpha (assembly GCF_020536995.1). Lineage (NCBI taxonomy): Eukaryota > Metazoa > Mollusca > Bivalvia > Myida > Dreissenidae > Dreissena > Dreissena polymorpha. The sequence goes on along the minus strand of NC_068355.1, from coordinate 183,901,977 downwards.
GTATATGTATATTTTGCCATATATACATATAGCAACTGTAAAACAATTGTATTTTAAATGTAATGTATTCATGTCGAGGGGTAAGGGCCAGAACGTGATAAGTGCAGTTTTGAAGGAAAATCTGGTTTTGCAAAAGAAATATGTAATATTTACTGCCGCATCTTTTGCACTCAAAACCAGGCTTATATTTAGTCATTTAGCATAATTATTGTATTGAACCCCCTTGCACTAAGTGTTATGGAGTATTTTTGTATTATGCCAGAACGTTATATATCCATTCCTGATAGAACCAGACTGTAGTAAATGCACTTGATACAATCTGGCTGGAAAAAAATTAATGAAAATGCGACAGAAAGTAGGTACCAAAATGATATAAGTGCACTTGTATATAAATAGAAAATAAACATACAAGGATTTTTCAGAGGCGTAATGTAATAAGTACACTTATGCCTGTTTAGATTAATATGTAAGGCAACACTTGCAGTGTGATAATGTTTCAAGTGCCTATACCTAATTAACTGATAACACCTAAGTATCAAGTTCAACAATTAAACAAGATAGCAGATGTTTTGTCTTGTACCTGGAATGGAATGTGAGCATAAAAGCTTATGTTTTCATCAAGTAAGGAAGGCAATGTATTAAATAATAGGTGAGTATTGATTTAGTTCTTCAATTATTTAGTAGTTTTTACTTCACTATTTTGTATAGTAAATGTAAATTAAGTAAATCATGTTATTAGAGCCTATCATTTTCTTCGAAATGAATAGAGTTTGTTATTACAGATTGATATTAAAATATTCTTAATTTACGATTACATAATTATTAAAATATATTTGCAGAATGGAGCCTACAGAAGACTGGGAATCAATATCCAAAATGTTAGAAGATTTTAGAGATGAAAATAAAGATACTGATGAAAACATTGTGTTCATAGCAACAAAACTGCACGATGAACTGGACAATAATTTAAATGATATACAAGAATCAGCAAATATTTTAGAAAAAGATGACAATACTGAAAAATCTGCAGAGAAAAACACTTATTCTGATGACAACGACAGTGAGACAAAGGCAGAGGAAATGTAAACGGTCTTTATTTAAAGGAGACAGTAGCTGTAGTGAAAGCGAATTAGACACAGATGATGATGTTGCTGATCCGACATATAGAATCACTAAAAAAGACATACATTCTTCTGACTCTGAAATGAATGAAGTTCAAAAACGTAAGAAGTAGAAAATAATTAAAAAAAGAAATCTATCAGAAGCAAGAAGAAAGATGCATGCTGAAAGATCTTAGCACTTACCTAGTGGAAAGAATGTACAACCTTCACCTCCAGGTTCAAAGGAAAAAAATAAGAAACAAAGCATGGAAACGAATATCAACCAAACTTTCACGAACAAAACGCAATACGCCAGGTCGCCCAATGGCTTTCAGGCATATGCACCAAGCAATTGAAAAAGCAAAGCAAGAAAGTTCCAACCAGCACAAAGCAAGACAACTTATAAGCGATATGCACAAGCGAAATATAGATGCCTTGTTAGCAAGCAATGGATTGAAAAGAGTAAGAATAGAGGGCGATGGAAATTGCCGATTAAAAGCTGTTTGTGTTTCAACTTGTGACTTTGAATCACCAGAAATTCTTGACAGGAACTATGTGATCATCTATCAGCAAAGTTAGATACATACATAGATTTTTTACCAAACAATACGTGTGCCAATAAAAGGGATAAGTAAATATCAAAAGTAAATTTCTTGCGAGAAGAAGGGCACTGGGACAACGACCTTGCAGATGCTTTGCCCCTAGCAATAGCGAATGTTTCTGGAAGAGTATTGAAAATTTACTGTAGCAGGCGTGCTTATCCTGTGTATGAGATAAGACCAACATTGCATGCAGACACTGATGCGAATGACTGCATAAATCTGTCATTCATACAAGTGCCAGGCCTCAAACATTATGATGCTTGCACCAATGCAATTACACCCAAGAATGCTAACTATGACTTCACTGACACTGGAATACCAACGAACGAACACACAGAAAATGTTGATGTACAGACTATCACGCCAAGAAAGCAGGCAAAGTATAACAGTCCTGCAAAATTTACAGGGAAAAGAAAACGCAAGGCACAGCCAGAAAAGTGGAAGAAAAATATTAGAAAGAAACGACGCATGCTTGGACTACAGTACACAAATACAAAAGGGAAGTCTGTTGAAGCAAAGCGGCTATTAGATGCTCGTTGCAACTGCAAATATAAATGTAGAAAAATCTTCACACATGAGCAAAGAGATGCAGTTTTTCAAAACTACTGGAATATTGGATCCTACGAACGCCAAAAGGACTTTTTATATTCCAATGTGAAGGAAAACACTCTTGAGAGAGTTCGTTCAAGTGCAAAGAAGAGACGTGTGTGTTCAAGAAGCCTCTACCTTGACAATAAGCGAGTCCGTAAAGATTTTTTTCTTAGACGTTAAATATTGGCAATATGGTGGTAGAAACGGCTTTGAAGTCCTCATCCACTGGAAAATTTGCTGCATTTGACATAAGAGGGAAACATACACCACACAATAAGACCCCAGAAGCAGTGATTAACCAGGTTAGACAGCATATTGAATCTTTCCCTATGGTTGAGGCCCACTATACAAGGCAAGACACAAGGAGAAAATTTCTTGGAAATGATCTTAATATCACACAGATGTATAGGTTATGTAAAGAGAAGTGTGTAGCAGAGAAAAAGAAAGATGTCAGTGCCTCAAAGTACAGAACAGTATTCTGTGAGGAATATAATTATTCATTTCATGTACCTAAAAATTATCAATGTCAAACATGTGTCGTATACCACCAGAAAGAGACAGATGGTGAATTAACAGAAACCATCAAACAGGACTACGAAGAGCACATTAAAAGAAAGTTAAAAGCAAGAGCTGAGAAAGAAAACTACAAAACTAAAGCCAAAGAAGATAAATCATACTGTGTTGCTACTTTTGACTTTAAGCCGTGTTGCCAGTACCGTGTTCACTTGTCAGTCAGGTCTACTATAAGCGGAAACTAAGTTGTTTCAATTTGTCGTTCTATTCTTTGGCAGATGCAAGTGTGACTTGCTATCTGTGGAATGAAACCAAAGGCAACAGGGGATCGTGTGAGATAGGAACTTGCATACAGACTTACATACAGTCATTGCCAGTGACAACAAAACATCTGTGCCTTTACTCAGATTGTTGTTCAGGACAGAATCGAAACAGGTTCATCGCATCAGCTTTGCTACTAGCCATCAGTAAAAGTCCTAGTTTAGAAACAATCGATCAAAAATTTCTAGAAACAGGACACACTCAGATGGAGAGTGATTCGGTGCATGCAGCAGTAGAAAATACTAAGAGGCGTACTTCAGTCTTTGTTCCAAGCAAATGGGACACAATCGTTAGATTGGCTCGGAAGAAAAAAACGTATACAGTTGTGCCTATGAAACACTATGACTTCCATGATTTAAAGTGTCTGGCAAAGTCTTTATTTCCACAAAATATCATTGATCTTGAAGGAAGAAGAATTCAATGGATGAAAGTTAAGTGGCTCCAGTTTCGAAAAGCAGACATAAGCAATTTTTATGTGAAGCATGACTTTGACAAGGAATTCCAGTGCATAAAAATCAGTCACGAAAAGGTATTTCTCTCAGTTCAAAGCTACCACGACTGTATACTGAGAAACTGCCAATAGCAACTACTAAAAAGAAAGATATTATTTTTTTGTGTAGAAATGGAACAATACCCTCGGAGTATCACAAATACTACGAAGACATACCAGATGACAAAAATGTGAGAGACTGCTTACCAGATCCTGACACACTGGAAAGTGATAGAGACTCCGACCCAGAGTACGGATCAGCTTGATTGAGATTTGTTACAATACATGCATAGGTGTTGTATTCAGTGGACAGTTGAAATCAGTAAACAGTTTAATTGGTACAAAAGAAACAGTAAAATGTATAGTGACAGAGGTCTCTTCATAAAAATATTTACAGAGAGGACTATATGAAAGTTTTGTTTGACAAAAAATGTTACTTGTGACATTTTTAGTGTTTACCCAGTATACAATTCAGTAAAATTCTTATTCTTAGTACACTTAAACCATTTTCTATAGCATGCACTTGTGCAAAGTGTTTTCTGCCAGTTTTCAGTAAGCGCACTTAAAGCTATATAAACACAGATAATCAGTCATAAGTTCCGGAACATTTGTAAACAAGTGCACTTAGTGCGTTTATACACTTAATGGCTCGACAGACTAGTTTCATGCCAATAAGATATAAGTACATTTTTCTTTAAAACACCATCTTGTATTTAACCCTGCTTATTCTAAATTTTAGTGTATTATCTTATGAGTATTTGCTAGTATATAATCAATTTATTATATACCTATCTTATTTCAAATAAAATATATTATTACTCAAAACCTTATTTTTGATTTTCCCAAAAGTGTGAAAAGTGCACTTATCACGTTCTGGCCCTTACCCCTCGATGTATTGTTGCCATTTTTAACCAGGTTTTCCGAAGGAAAAAACTGGTTATTAGATTGGCGAATGCGGGCGGGCTGGCTGGCTGGCGGGCGGGCTGGCTGGCTGGCTGGCGGGCTGGCGGAATAAGCTTGTCCGGGCCATAACTATGTCGTTCATTGTCAGATTTTAAAATCATTTGGCACATTTTTTCACCATCATTGGACGGTGTGTCGCGCGAAATAATTACGTCGATATCTCCAAGGTCAAGGTCACACTTTGAGTTCAAAGGTCAAAAATGGCCATAAATGAGCTTGTCCGAGCCATAACTATGTCGTTCATCGTCAGATTTTAAAATCATTTGGCACATTTGTTCACCATCATTGGACGGTGTGTCGCGCGAAATAATTACGTCGATATCTCCAAGGTCAAGGTCACACTTTGAGTTCAAAGGTCAAAAATGGCCATAAATGAGCTTGTCCTGGCCATAACTATGTCATTCATTGTGAGATTTTAAAATCATTTGGCACATTTGTTCACCATCATGGGACGGTGTGTCCCACGAAAGAATCACGTCAATATCTCCAATGTCAAGGTCGCCACGACTAAAAATAGATTAAAAAAAAAAAAAAAAAACTTACAAAGGGGGTTAATTTTTTTTGGTCATTTCAAAAGTTCAGTTTGAGTTTTCTCCCTTTATCAGATTTTTTTTTCACAACGAAAACCTGGTTTTGTGACAATTTTGTCCCTTGTTATAAGATAAACTCACTGTAAACATTAATTTGTACAAACCATTGTTATAAAAAACATTTCTTGTGTCAATGCTAAAATATGTATTAAACTGTTAAAATAATGTACAGTAACAACTTCTGAAGAGAAAAATATACTTAAAGCAATAGAAACACATTGTTATATGAAATGCTTTTTATTAAGAACACCTACTTAAAATTTGTTTAATTTTGTTTTAGATTATCTGAAGAAAAAATAGTACCATGTAATTTGAAATCAGTCAATGACAAATTAAGGGAGTGTTGCCATATGGTAACAATAGTCAAGAAATGAAATTGTCTCTATTAAGAATACAACAGAGCAATACAATATGCTTAAACAAGAGCACCGCATAAAGGGTGCCACGCTCGGCTACGGGTGCAGTTTTGAATAAATGAAAGCTTGTCTGAATTTATTTTAGAGGTTACAGTGACTTGACCATTGACCTAGTGACCCCAAAACGGGTGTGGTGTGTAGAACTCATCAAGGTGCATCTACATATGAAGTTTGAAAGTAGTAGTTGGAAGCACTTTGATTTTAGAGCCAATGTTAAGATTTTAGCACGACGCGGACGGCGGACGACACGACAATCTCTATGACAATACCTCGAGTTTTCTCCAAAAATACCGAGCTAAAAATAAAAACTAAGATGTTTGCTTTGCAATTTTTTTTAAATATACACTTATGAATGTGCTTATATTACGTTAACAGTATTGACATATTGCTTACGATGAAGTTTGACATTTTATTAGTTTTGTAACAGTGTGTTTCACCTTTCACATTGACAATCCCACATTTGCTTTCAGTGGGGCCAGTTTCTGTAACTCTTCCACTACAAGTTCAGCAAATGTTTTATGACCAGATTTCCTCATATTTGGGAATGTTTATATTTAACTTTTATTGAATGCATGAAACATGTTTGTTCTGTTTTTTAATAGCTGAAAATAGCTTGATGTTTATTAATTGTGTGCCATGTTGATCAATTGATACATAAAAAAAAACACATTTTGCGTTAATTTGTATGTGTAGCTAAACAACAAATGTTACCAAATACAAATTTAATTATTTGGTAACAATATAATTATTGTGCTATATTCGTAATACCGTATGAAATGCAATATTAATTAAAATGTGTTTATATGTTTGTCTACGTCAAATAATCATTTGAATAAGTAAATATAGGGTAATGATGTCTATGGAAAGTACCCGTAGGCACGTTTCAATTGCTTGTGTACCTCATATGGATCAGGGTCTGTCTAAATTATTGCATGATTGTTTATGCCAATGTCTGAATTGTGTAAATATCTTTAAAATCGTGAGATATTTGTTAAGAGGATTTTAATATTGAAAGATATAATAGCATCTAAACTTTAACCGGTCATCTTTTGCATTTATTTTTATGTGTTTATATTGTTTTGCTTACCAAGTTTAATATTGTCTATATTCGTGCGTAATTTTATTGTGGTTGTTTTGTTAAGACAGAGCGCATATCACTAATGCTGTTGTTTTATGTTATATGTAAATAATTAAACATGTTTATTTTGGTGATTTTGTTGTCTTTACAAATAAAATCCGCAAGGATTGTCGTTTCAATTATATATAGCTTGCCCCTATTGAACCTGGGTAAAAACGTGACCATGAGCTCATTTTGTTTTATGTTGATTGCCAATATATATATATGGAAAGAAATTGTTCAAACAATGTAAAAGATGTGTATCTTAAACCCTAGCGCTTTCGACTACACGTTTTCTTCAGGGGTGTATACAGATAAAAGTTAACGATTCCAAAATACGAATGCATAATATAACTTGTTAAAACCTGCAGCCACAGGAAACAACTTATGTGTTTTAGACTGGCGCCCGCGGTGTTTATGATATCGATGAAATTGTAACAATTGAGGTTAACTTTTTGGCTTTCAGTCTTGTTTTTTAGCTCATCTATTTTTTGAAAAAAAATTATGAGCTATTGTCATTACCTTAGCGTCAACGTCCGGTTAAGTTTTGCGTTTAGGTCCACTTTTCTCAGAAAGTATCAATGCTATTGCATTTAAACTTGGTACACTTACTTACTATCATGAGGGGACTGGGCAGGCAAAGTTAGATAACTCTGGCGTGCATTTTGACTGAATTATGTGCCCTTTTTATACTTTGAAAATTGAAAATTTTGGTTAAGTTTTGCGTTTAGGTCCTTTTTTTCAGAAAGTATCAATGCTATTGCATTCAAACTTGGTACACTTACTTACTATCATGAGGGGACTGGGCAGGCAAAGTAAGATAACTCTGGCGTGCATTTTGACAGAATTATGTGCCCTTTTTATACTTCGAAAATTGACAATTTTGGTTAAGTTTTGTGTTTAGGTCCATTTTATTCCTTAAGTATCAAAGCTATTGCTTTAATACTTGCAACACTTACTAACTATCATAAGGGGACTGTGCAGGCAAAGTAATGTAACTCTGACTGGCATTTTGACAGAATTATGTGCCCTTTTTATACTTTGAAAATTGAAAATTTGGTTAAGTTTTGTGTTTAGGTCCACTTTATTCCTACAGTATCAAGGCTATTGCTTTCAAACTTCAAATACTTTCATGCTATCATGAGGTTACTGTACCTGGCAAGTTGAATTTTACCTTGACCTTTGAATGACCTTGACTCTCAAGGTCAAATTATTAAATTTTGCTAAAATTGCCATAACTTCTTTATTTATGATTAGATTTGATTGATACTTTGACAAAACTACTCTTACCTGACATACCACAATAGACTCCACCCAAACCATCCCCAGTGCCCCCTCCCCTCCCCCCCGAATCCCCCCCCCCCTATTTATTTTTTATTTTTTAAGATCATCTCACAAATGACCACCACACCCTCACACTATACCCCCACCCCCCCCCCAATTTAAAAAAAAACAAAACTATTTATTTTTATTATTTTATGGTTGAAATACCGTCCAACCATCGCACCCAAGAATCCCCCCCCCCCACCACCCCCCTTTCCCCATCCGAATCCCCCCCCCTAATTTTTTTTTTTTTTGTAAGATCATCTCACAAATTACCACCACACCCTCACACTATAACCCCCCCACCTCACCCCCCCCCCCAAATTTTTTTTTTTTTGAAACGGTTAAAAAACAAATATTTATTTTTATTATTTTATGTTTGAAATACCGTCCAACCATCGCACCCAAGAATCCCTTCCCCCGATTTTTTTTTTTGCATTTTTTTCGCATTTTTGGAAGATAATGTAATAAATGTCCACACCCCGACACTATACACCCCTCTTCACTCAACCCCTCCCTCCTTTGTGATTGAAAATGAGAGTCCGTTCACCTTTAAAAAGAAAATAGATGAGCGGTCTGCACCCGCAAGGCGGTGCTCTTGTTTTAGTTATGTGTCGTTTTATTTTTGTATTTATTTATTTATGCATAATAAAATTGTGTAATAGACTGACGCCCGTAATATAAATTATATTGATGTTATAATGAAAAATATTATAATTTGCAGTGAACGTTTTGCATTCAGTATTGTGTCATATTTATTTTTCGTTTTATGATTATGTACATATACTTTATTAAAATTGTGTGTTATAAAGTGGTGCTTAAAATGTTTATTATATCGATTTAACGTTTAAATGATTAAAATGGAAGTTAGAATTTAGCATGAAGTTGTTTTATTTTTTATATGTCGTTTTTATTTATTCAATGGGGCTGAAGAGTATTGAGTCGCCTTGTATATATATATATATATATTTAGATCCAATTTTTACAATTATCAATATAAAGCATTTAATGACAGACTTCAAAACATGCCAAAATATGTGAACATGTCCCTTTAAGGCACTTGATTACACGGCGCAAATGCTCAGGCTGGTCTCGGGCTACGCTTGGCGCATATCACACAATGCACAGTTTCGCATGACTCGGCTCAAATCGTGAATGATGCACATAATTTGGCCGTTTAGTACGTTATTGCAAGCAAAACACAAATTGTATAACTTAATTGTCGGATTGCGAAGTTTTCTACGATGCTATCGATTGAAACCAGGAAGCATCAATGTTTTTTCGTGCACTTTTGTTTAGTGAAACTATACCTACTGCGATGCAGGAGGTGTCTTTATACAAACTTTATCTTAGTATTCACTTTTGAGCATCCATATCATACAAACGCATCAAATAACATCGTAATATCTTTTAAAACATCTGAATTTAGGCATTTTCATAGCTAAAAAAGGGATAAAAACCCAAACAAGTAAATAGTATTGCCCCTGGATAGCGACGTGTAATACATATCAAGCGACGAATCTTGTGTATCTAATAAGCATTTAAGTGTCATATACATAAACAAAATCATGAAAGAGGCGAGGGTCTCATTATGAAAATAATTATCATAATTCTTGCGGCCACTTGAATGCATCAGAACTCAAAAGGAAGTCAGCAACACAACGCCTCTGGCTTCGGCTACGCGATCGCTCGACTGATGCGATCGTATTTGCAAATTATAAATTATACCCTATGTTACTTCTATAGCATGTTGGCAATTTGAACTTTTCATGGCAGCAACTGAGCGAACATTATCTGATCTCTTACATAAGCATTAACTTTTTATGAAAAAAAGTCAAATTACACTAAAAAAACTGAAAAATTAAACTTGCCTGTTATTAGAATAAAATGTGAAGCAAAAAGCTATGGGACATCAATCCAGCGACCTTTCGTGAATGATAGATATGCGTGATTACAAGAGCTCGAGTTAAGATTCAGTTTTCAAGCGCATAGGTAGTTTATTAAAAGTTGCAAATATGATTCTAAAGTTCAAAACTTGTTACAGAAGTGAACATATTTAGCTTAAAACAAATGTGTCATTAATCGTGTTTACATAATTTAAGTGCAAATGTGTGACACACAGAACACTTAAGTATTAAGCCTATAAAGGTATCCGGAACAACGGCAGCCGGACAATCGGCTCAATGCGGTTTTTTGCATTACCCAACGATCGCACCTCATAAATTTGCCGACCATACACATGTGCGATATAATCGGGTGCCAATGTCCTGTCCGACGCATTTGCGGGGTGCCGAATGTCCGGGAATGCCAAAAAAACGAGTCACCCACTGGTCCTGTTTATTATGCCATAAGTTCAATTAAGCCTGTCTCTGATAAAACGGGCTTGAATGCATGTGCGTAAAGTGCCGTCACAGATTTACCATTGCAGTCCTCGCTGGCTAATCAGGGACGACACTTTCAGCTCTGATGTTATTTTTTAGTTTAAAGGAAGTCTCTTTTTAGCGAAAATCTAGTTTACATGGTAAGTGTCGTATCTGATACGTCTGTGCGGACTGCACGGCTAGACGGGAACGACACTTAACACACACTTATTAAGCCCCGTTTTCACAGAGCGCGGCTCAATTGTTTTTATGAATGCAGCTTGTCATATCTGCATATGAATTATTGAATTTTAATGCAACAATTCGGAAGCGATACAATCAATCGTCACGCTCGCAATTTAAACACGGGAAGTCAAGTAGTAAGTGAACAACACCACGCTTAAATGTCAATGTCAGAATATGTTTATGGCGGGAAATTATATCAGACAGATGCTTTAATCTACTTTAGTAAATACCACGCAATTGATAAAATAAGAGTAATCATTGTCAAACCCGTTTACTCCGCTCGTCCTCTTTTCATCGCATTAACGTATGTACTTAAGTATGTCGGAAACGGATAGCTAAAGTTTCAATGACATGTAAATGTATATGATATTCGTCTGATTTGTCGTTGAAATAAAAGTTGGTTTGTTTTCGTTGTCATGTGCACACGCTTGCTCGTCATTCCTATAATGTGAAACCTATGCGACATCTCTTGGTTAATGTTGACAATTAAAACTAAGACTTCGACACTTAGTCTGTTATCAAGTATTATGCAAAATAGATGGAAATCGGTTGTTTTAAAGAAACATGTTGTGTGTCTTAGTATTTTTGCGTTTTTATAATTGCGGAATTCAGTAATAGGTCAATAACCACATGTAAAGCTTCAATGATCTACAGCCGAGCACGTGGATCGATACGTAAACTATGATTAGATCGTCATCAACTCTTTCGAAACTAGTAAATACATCATTATAACAGACAGTAAATCTTTCCCACTTTTTAAGCGTGTAAGTACATAAGTTCTTATTGTCAAGTAAATAGTGAAACATATTAAATTGTCGCATGCATCAAAGATCATCAAGGCGCAGTTACGCTTGTATTTTCTGAACAAGCGAATCATGGCAATAAATAGTTTTTGACAGTTGTTAGTAATCAAGGTAATTTCATTGCCAACATTTCATTGAAAAGTGACATGTTTTATTATCTTTATTGTTGAAATCAAAAGCAGTGGATGCTTAATCTAGAACGTCAACGTGATACATCGATTTCAAAGAAACCAAGAAAGCAACTACCCGCAGCCAAACTTGCTAGTAAACCCAAACATTTAACACAGCAGGGAAATAAAATAGTTGTGCAAAAGGCCAATTCATGCCTCAGCCAAATGGTAGCAATATAAACTCTTATCCGGGGTCGTCCGGTTTGCCGCAAAGTGAGCCCAAAATGTCTTGCATCCCAGCAACATCACGAGGTAACGTTAAATATTTGGATCGTTCAAGAACAAACCTTGAACCCACCTTTTTGAGCAGGAAATCTTAGCAAGGAACGAGTATGGTGGATATCAAACATACACAGACAAATAAAACAACCTCAGGTACATCAACAGTGTTCAACGCCTTAACCTTAAGCTAGTGTAGCAGAAGAGAAAAAATGCTGACTAGAAGTTTGTTGAGGATGGACAGTGAGAAAAGTGGATAGAATTTAGCTATTAGACAAGTTAGGAAAAACACGGTGAAAGAAATCATGTCATACCTGTATCAGCTAGAGTTGAAGCCATTTATAGTGGATGTTGTTGCTCCTAGGGAGGGTACAGCAGAAACGCAGGATGGTGCTTTTTGTATTTCAATGAAGGGTTTTGGGTTACGTGTATCAAACCAAACCTCTATTTATATAATGCCAAGAGCCTGTCTGTGGGAAAGCGTGGCTAAATGCATGTGTGTTAATTGGCAGTCCGCAAAGACTGATGAGGGACGATATTGTTTGCCCAGACTTGTTTCTCGTTTAGAAAATACTACATTTAAACAACATTTCCTTAAACGCAGAGAGTGTTGTCACTAATTAAGACCGCATTGGCTACGTGGCACTTTACTTTACTCACATGAATTAAGCACGGTTTTCCCAGAGACAGGCTCGTCCTATATTGAACAGTTAACATTGACATTTAATTCATTCATGCACAGTAGCTGCTTGATCAAGCTAGCTCAAAATCTTAATATTATTCATTGAGACCAAGACATTTTTACTGCCTGCCAGTACAAAGATGGATTGAATAGAAATTAACTGGTTCAGGGTATTTGGTTTGTACTTCAGTAACATGTTGTTAAGTTTTTAGGTGATAATACCTGACTTAGTATCCACTTTTAAATAAATGTTGCAGACATTGTTCTACACTCATCAAAGTATTTTTTATGTAATATAAAATGTTCTAATATTAAAATGGCCACGATGCAAATTAGATAAGTCATATTATGTTGCAAACATGCATTATTCAGAGCAAGTGGTAAACATCATTAAGTTGAACGAGAATATTTTTACAAATTCATTTTTTTTCACGGGCCATATAACAGTAATTTGTGGGGGGGGGGGGGGGCTTAAATACGGAAATAAGAGTTCCCGTGACGTTTGAAATTAATGTATCAAATAAATGTATTTTTACAGCAACTGCAACTTGCCTTTTTGGCGATCATGCAAAGTTTGCAAATCCTTTCCGTCTTATGTATACATTTGTTGCTAGATTACGTAGTTTCGGATCTATATCAATAATTGTAGAAATAGAGTATTTTATAGAGTAACCTATTGTTAAATTCTTAGATGATGAAAAAAGTTCATGTTCATGAACATTTTGTTTGAAGTTTGTTTACTTTTTTCAGGATAATGGCATGTTTATTTAGTATACCACTGTGCCAAAATATCCATTTGTTATGTTCAGCGTTGTTTATAAAAATACTTGCTAATGTGCAATGCATTGTTTACAGTAATGTTGGCAGAAAAAGTGTTGAGATGCCTCAAATTGCAGACTTTAAATGTAACAATATTAAATAGTGATTATAGGCCGTTAATTTGTTCCCCAGATGTCAGAGGGATATTCTGTTTAGTTTGAAAGATAGGATACAGTCATAAGAAAGTGTATTCATTACATGCATAGTAATTGTTTTATTTGTTGATGTTATATGTAGTTAATATTAAACTTGTGTTCAATGTATTATTTTACTCATGTGAATAATCATAGTAATAACACATACTTATAGGCGCTATACTATTTAATGATGTTACTACGCTGGTGGCTCAAGTAAGACTGTATCAGTCTCGTGGCTTGTGCTTTTTCGCATCAGACTCGAGGCTCGCATCTCGTGTGATACGTCATGACACAATTCACTCGATTGATACAAACTCTTGGAACAATTGACTAGCATAATATTCCGCATATAAATCTGTTTTGTAAATGTCGACAACTAAAGTACTTCAGCTTAGGTTTAAATAAAAAATAAACGACACATTGTTAACTAAAATGTTATCAATTGTTTCGTCGGAAAAATATTGCAGGATATTTATGTCAGGAGTACCAACACAGAAAAATAAAACCTTAACATCCTTTTTCTTGAAATGAAAATTAACACATTTAGATTTAAAAAATAATATGTTATTCTAATCTAGAAAGGTATTTTAAATAGGTAACGTCTTCTCACGATGAAGTATATACTTAATTTGAAATACTGGAAATAGAATTAACGTCGTGATACATATATAGTATAATAAAGCATAGTAATTTTTAACGAAACCCATATCATAAGATTTGTATATACTCACTTCATGTTGACGAAATGCCTATTCTTTTTGAAAAAAATACCGTGTGCAGTCGAATTAGTTTTTGTGGATTTTCTATACATTTTATTCAATGTATATACACATTTATGTATAATACTTTATATTTTGTATAACATTCAAAGTACCATGTTTTAACACTTAATACCTGTCCTTTTATGTCGGTCATTCAAAGTACCATGTTTTAACACTTAATACGTGTCCTTTTATGTCGGTCATTCAAAGTACCATGTTTTAACACTTAATACGTGTCCTTTTATGTCGGTCATTCAAAGTACCATGTTTTAGCACTTAATACGTGTCCTTTTATGTCGGTCATTCAGCCCATCGAGCCGCATTCTGGGAAAATGTGACTTAATGCATGTTGGTTAAGTGTCGTTCCAGATTGGCAGTCCGCACATGCTAAGTTGGGACGACAGTTATCGCTTTAATGTATTTTTCGTTTTCACGAAGTATCTTTTTTAGCGAAATTAAGTTTCGGAAAGTGTCGTCGGTGATTACCGGCAGAATGTTAGGATTGCACGGGCTTATCTGTGACAACACTTTACGCACTTGCATTACGCCCCTTTTATATCCTCAGTACATATTGTATGTGGAACCAAATCATGTTAAGGCGATAAACAAAACCACAACACTTTTTTCTCAGTTGTAGTTACTTTGTCCAAATCTCCTTTTTCAATTATCAATCCAAAGACCAATAGAACTCCGCTTTTTTTAGTTTATATATTGTTTCCTTGAGAGAGATATGACGAACGTTAGGCCTACACCATTCCCACTGAATCACTGCGAAATATAAGATCATGTTTAAGGACAGTTGAACAAAGATACAGAAATTAAAGACAGACCGGCTAGATACATATAAATTAAGACATACGCATAGTTACTTCTGTTTTTATGTACTGATGTGTCAGTATCATATCAACAGTATTTTAAAACACATGTACACCGATAAAAAAATCCATGCGAAAAAACATAATTTCCGATTGATGGATATGACACTTAGTCACTGAAAATTCTTTCATTTTTAAGTAGTACATTTAGTTATGTTCGTGTTTATAAGAACTTGGTGCGAAACGAATATATATATATCAGTTTATACGCAGGGTACGAACTTCTTGTACTTACTCGATCTACTCCAGAAGCGTCATCAGCTGTCGCATGAATAGAAACAAGAAATATCAATAAACATCAGAAAAATGCTTATCGAGAGATCTTTACTAGAAACTTTGCAATTGGTAATTTCCTAGCCTTTTTTAGCTCACCTGAGCACAGTGTGCTTATGATGAGCTTTTGCGATCGTCTTTAGTCCAGCGTGCGTTGTGCAGCGTCAATATTTGCCTTGTTAACACTCTAAATGGTTCCGGTTGGTTAAAAAACATGACCGCAAGGGTCTGGGGCTTTTTCCTTATATGGTAAAAACGTGTTGGCACTCTAAAAATTACATTTATAGTTCACTTTTCATGATACTTGGTCACAACACTTGTTCTAATGCTATCTTGGGCTGCAAAGAACAGGTCAGTTCCTTTATATCTTTGTGAGGTGAGCCAATTTGTGCCTTTCACGCCATCTTGTTATTTGATCAGCACGTGTTTTAATGTTTTGAAAACGGTATCATCTCCATTTGAAGCGATTTCTGTAAAGTTTGTTTGAAGTCTGTATGGGCAGGGACTTTAACCCATTTATGGACTATCCCATCCTTCTAAATTGGATCAATGTATTTCCAAAATTAGGGATGTCTAGTATATTTATTTCCATATTTAGAATATTGCTTACAGAAATTCCTTTAAGCAAACAGCGCAGACCGTGATGAGGCAGCGTCTCATCTGGGTCTACGCTGTTTGTCTAGCCTTTTTTCTAGACGCCAGGCATAAATGGGTTAATATATGAGTCTTGCTCCGGGTAAACATGGCTTAAAGGGACCTGTTCACGTGTCGGTAAATTGACAATATTAAAACAAAATATTCAGATTCGCAAATTTTCATTGTAGTTACCATATTGTGAGGGAACAGTAATAATGAACATTTACCATGCTCTAAAATATCCGTTACATGCATCTTTTGACGATTTAAAAATCTGAAAAATTATAAAGCGTTGCATTGCGAAACGAATAAATGATTTGGAGAGATTTGTTGTTGTCGTTAGTTTTGGGACACTACGAGGATTGCTTATATAAAGCCAGGGATCATATTTTTTTCGGTTTTGTCGGTCCTAGACCGATTGGGGTCATGAAAGACCGATTGAAAATCCCAAAGAGTCGGTCCGATTCTGTTTGCTAAAATTCCCATGTCATGAAATCGATTACGCAGTGCACATGCTAGCATACCCTAATTACATTCTTATTTCTATTAGGTGTGATAAACCATTCAAAGCAGTCTCTAAACCGGTCAGGTCCAGTCTATTGCACCTCAGGCGACTAGTATCAGCGTATGACCCCAAACAACGAAGATTTGCGCGGTTGTGTATCAGTCAAGCGTGAATAACCCAGTGTCAATATCAATCGATAATTTCACTGGCTTATACCTAGCACACTAATCCGTTCATAATGTGTGCTCGTCCACGATAAAATCGTGGACAGTTACTTTGGAGATTAAAACCTGGATTTTATCCTCTTGGAAATTGTGCATTTCATGCATGATACAGTCAGTAAACTTTCATTTGAACAAAGAAGAAAATCGGATATTGTGCAATAATTGTGGGCGGACCTTATACACTGAAAGCACGCGCTGTAACTAAACAATACATGCCGATACATTTTCCACCAGCGTAATAATCCGGCAATAAATGAATGAAAGTTGCGGTTTTGATTGACAGAACAGCTGAAAGTCATTTTATGGGCGGAACTTTACATAAAATAGTACACAAGAAAAATAATATACATTGTATAAATCTTTAGTAAAAATCGTGTTAGAATCGAAATAATTCGTGTACTTTATTGTTTGTTGTTGAACGACCGGAAGTTAAGATGCGTGGTTTTTAATCACTCGTGCTTCGCACTCGTGATTTAATCCCTACGCATCTTAACTATCGGCCGACAACAAACTATAACGTACACGAATTGTTTTCAACTATTTGGTTTTATTATTGCCAGTAGCCTACCTAGGCACAGACATTTGTTAGATTCAATGCATGTGTGCAAGCTATTATTTAAAACATCGGTATAGACTTACACAGATTAATAATATTGACAACGATGAAAAGTCATATAAAACAGTAACCAAAACAACAATGAAATAGCTAATGATAAAACCAATTGAAAAAATGTTCCGTTTAAAAAATGCTTAAGGCAATTTAACTTGTACATAATTATATCCTCTTCATGAATGGCAAAATCAATGGTATATAGGTGGCACACTACAGTTTTTTTAGTCTCGGCCAATCTCGTACACAAGCAGGAGCGAACCAATGTCTGGAAACTGGTCACCTCGCAAATCTGAAAATAAACCAAGAACATTTCCAGAATGGTTGAGGCTGTGCCTTCTGAAAAATCAGTAACATTCAAATCAAATGAGTTGGGGCAAAATGTTTTAGTATTGATGATTTCAAATCAAAACATGAGAATTCTGTGTGTTTCCGAGCCTTTTTAAGCCAGTTTCAACAACAAACTGCCACTTTCCTGCAGAAGCAAGGTGCCTGGAAACCATGTTTTTACATTGGTAACTTACCAAGTACTAAACAGCAATGGAGAAAATTGGGGGTCAAAGGATTAGATTTTTTGTAAAAGTTCAATGTCTGTACGCCCTTTCAAATTTCCAACAGAAATACTGACCGGAGCCAGCATTACACCTGTTTTCGAATTGCATTAATTCTACTTCCTGTATGCAGCTATAGTTAAAATACCAATGTTTTGGTAACTTACAAACATCCAAGAAAAATCACCACAACTCAAACCTGACATTCATTATTATTTAGACACTCAAAATGGTGCTTACTTGAGCAATGTTCTCTTTATTTAGAAATTTGACCGGGGCCAATTCGCATTGCTGGCTAAAAAGTGTGGTGTGCAGCCATATTTTTACGTAATTTGTCATAATTTCGGATAAAAAATTTCGGACACTTTTTCCCCATTTAAATCCAGACCGATTAATGTTGCTGGAAAATATGATCCCTGTATAAAGCATAAAATAAATCACTTATTGTATCAGCACGGATGGCTGAGTGGTCTAAGCAATTTATCGTCCCAGATTAGCCCGTTAGGGAGTTTCCGGCTTCTTGTGCGGAACATTACTCAAAACGTATTGACTGGATTCACATAACTTAGAAAGTATTGAGTGGATTCACATAACTCAGAAAGTATTGACTGGATTCACATTACAGAGAAAATATTTACTGGATTCACATAACTCAGAAAGTATTGACTGGATTCAAATAACTCAGAACGTATTGACTGGATTCACATAACTCAAAAAGTATTGAGATGATTCACATAACTCATAAAGTATTGACTGGATTCTCATAACTCATTAAGTATTGACTGGATTCACATAATTCAGAAAGTATTGACTGGATTCAAATAACAGAGAAAGTATTGACTGGATTCACATAACTCAGAAAGTATTGAGTTGATTCACATAACTCAGAAAGTATTGACTGGATTCACATAACTCAGAAAGTATTGACTGGATTCAAATAACTCAGAAAGTATTAACTGGATTCACATAACTCAGAAAGTATTGACTGGATTTACATAACTCAGAAAGTATTGACTGGATTCACATAAATCAAAAGCATGAACTGGATTCAAATAACTCAGAAAGTTTTGACTCGATTCACATAACTCAGAACGTATTGACTGGATTCACATAACTCAGAAAGTATTGAGTGGATTCACATAACTCAGAACGTATTGACTGGATTCACATAACTCAGAAAGTATTGACTGCATTCCCATAACTCAGAAAGTATTGACTGGATTCACATAACTCAGAAAGTATTGACTGGATTCACATAACTCAGAAAGTATTGACTGGATTCACATATCTCAGAAAGTATTGACTGGATTCAAATACAATTACATGATGAGCCTCTCTCTGTGAAAACTGGATTTAATGCATGTCCGTTCAGTCCGCCTTTATGGATTCTGGGTTTAATGCATGTCCATTAAATCCGCCTTTATGGATTTTTTCCTTTAAAGGAACTATCTTCTAAACGAAAATCCAGAAAGGCAGTCTGTGGTTCAATTGTGCAGACTGTACAGACTTATCTTGGACGACAATTTACGCACATGCATCAAACGCCGTTTTCCCAGAGCGTCATCACGCCGGGTATGCGAATACTTCGTTTACGGATGGCACTTCACTAACAGAGAACAACAAACGCCACGCGCTAGAGGTAAGTTCCTCTGTTTTATTTAAAGTTATATCCTAAAGATTAGTTTTTAAGACAAGACACATGGTCGAGTTGATAAATGGTGTATCCTTTTGTATTGGGAATACACAATTTCACGGAAGAATGGAACAGTTTTGCCCAAAAAATAGAAAATTTGATCGGAAAACAGCATAAACTGGATGAACAGTAAACATTTTAACAAAATAAAACTACTTAGAATTATTGCAAGAATTTTTTTGCTATTCCAGCATGTAGAGTAATTACTGTGCTTCAAATACTGAAATTTTGATAGCATTCAATGAAATATAAACAAAGATAGTACATTTTGTAATAGGTGGCATACATAAAGTTGCAGCCACTTTGTTTACCGATAAAGGGCACTTCAGATTACGGAGACTTTCAACAAAGCGGGCACTCTAATAACTGAGTTTTATCTTCTACCTCAAATGCATTTATTTATATTATGGCTATTCATACGAAACATTTTTAAAATATATTTTTCAAAAATCACATGACTATTAATTTATACTATGTTTATTATAATCGCAATTTTCAAATAAGATAATATTTATTATTAAATAAATGTGTACGGATAATGCGAATCAACACAATCGTGTTTAATTTTACTTATAGCAGTGCTCTAGATAACGGTAGTGAAGGGGTCTTTATGACGCAAATACACATTTGTTCTTCATAAAATCCTATGTCGGTTGTGCTTATTTGAATCGCATCATCAAGACGATACTTATGCGTAGCAACAAATTAAACAGAGAATGGTAAAACTCCCTGTATTTTGAGCCCTGCTTATAGGGAGCACTTCCCTTTACGCAACGCTAACGTTTGCTCGAAGTGCGATTCACCTGACCTTAAATCACTGTATTGGTTGAGTTTTAAGAATCACGGTTAAAATTAAATCGTAAAATCAACTGATTCTGGAAAAAAAGGAATGCGTACATAAAATGTTTAAATGTCATATTATGGAGTCAGTACTTAGTATACCCACACAAACGAAGTTTAGGGTGCTATATTGGATAGAACTTCATATGCAGCATGTGTTGTGTTTATATTAAAAAAAAGACGGATATGCATAATTTTTACACCACTATCGTGTGATTAAATCAACCCCGCCCGTTCTTTTATTGCTATTTTCGTTTATTGGCATTGAGCCAAAAAGTTCCAATAGAATTTCGAACCTGCATCGCTGCTGATATTAATCTCTGAGAGGCAGTTTAAGCAGAGTGATTATTCATGACATGCTATCTAATATAAAAGAAAATAGCCTTAGCACCTTCATTTGGACATAAAGATAAATGCTTTAGATCAACCGCTTAGAACGTAATTTAAAATATATGGTCATATAGATTTTACTCATTAGACATATCCAATTTGTTTAACATTTATCTTTCACATTTATACCAAATCATAATCATATTTCAAAGGGATAAGAACATGCTTCGGTTATTCGTTTTTTATTTGCGTACTAAGTACATACATTTTTATTTATTGCCTGCTTACTTTAACAGTATTCCACAGCGAATTCTGCATTTTTGATTCAAAAAATACGAGTGTGTTATATCTGGAAAAAAGTGTCTAGATGTCAGGAAACGAAGTGCCATTGTTTTTTAGATGATCGGTAAACGAAGTGCAGATGAAAAATGTGCATGCGACTCTTAAAACATTTGAATTTTCTCAAATACATTAGTAAACTAAAATGTAACATGTTGTAACATTACTGGATATATTGATCTTTTATTTCGAATAGTAAGCACGTTCTTGATTTATTTCCAAGTATGTTTATTTTGTTTAAATATGTACTGATCATTCAATTCATGCTGATTATCGATGAAATTTTATCGTTTTTTTTAAATAACTCACCGTTTTTCCGCGAATTTCTTTCTTCGCAATACGAAGTGCTATTCCATTAATCACCCAAACAATATTCTGTGTCTAAAAACCAAATAAACAGAACATAAATACAAAAAAGCTGAAGAACTCACCTCTCGCGCGTGGCGTTTGTTGTTCTCTGTAAGTGAAGTGCCATCCGTAAACGAAGTATTCGCATACCCGGCGTGGTCATTAGACAAGCACTTAATGTTCCAAATTTGGACCGTTTCTCCCGGCGTACTGCCGGTCAAATCGATCCAAGTCAAATCGGTCCAACATTGGTGAATGTAGTTTCCGATACGAATTGTATACATGAATTCACGTTGTATTAATTTGTTTGCATTTGTTAGTCCATGTTCAGTGCAAACATATTATCTCTTATATTTGTTATAATTTTTGTGAAATCAAAGTTCGTCTTTTTGCTTTGACAAAAGATAGGAGACGTATAAAACTATCACTGGGTCTTTATGTCTGGGTGATGGTCGGTGGTTTGAATGAGCATTCCGTACCAGAAGTAAACTTTCTTTTTTTCTGTGCGTGATTGTATATGTTTGTTTTGCTGTTTTTTTACTCGACGCTCAACGCTTGTCCGCCATTGTCTGCGGGAATTTGGTTATGAGGTTCAGACACAAACATTCAATTTTGCGAACATATTTCTTTTTAAGCGTAATATAATTGATCACAAACATAATTTACAAAACATATTAATATATAGTGCATGCTTGTACACAAATGTCTCGTTTTCCTGTGTTGCGCGCAATTATGCAGGTTTCAAACTTATACATGATAACATGGGAAAGCACTCCGCATTAATGACTTCGTAAGCGCACAACGATAGCCTCTCTTACATCAAATGTTCGATTTTTACAAACATAAATTAATCACGAAAAACCTGACAGAGGCCAATCTTTGCAAAACATCGTTGTAACTTCTTTAGATTTTATAAATTGTTAAATGTCATTTTTTTTACAAAATGTTTTGAAAAATAATAATTACACAACCAGATAAAACATCAATAACACACTGAAAACTCGACCCCAACTCGTCTTAAGCCCTTTTAACACCGTGATCTGAACGCATTCTTGGGGCATTGACTCAACCATCACAACCACCATCACTAAAACAGCCGCTAACTACGACTCCAACATCAGTTGCCACCACAACTAACCCCATCACGTCCACCGACTCAACCACACCACCAACACACCGCAACTTCACCACCACCACCACAACGATAGCATCACCACTATAACCACAACAACCATCACCTACCCCTCCCCTACCCGCCCAAAGCTAGAACCGCCACAAACTCAATTACCTCCCCCGCTTCTGATATCACCACAACAACTTCCACACTCCCACAACCACCACCGCATCTCAACAGCCACCACAACAACGTCCACCGCTATCGCCAAAAACCACCTCCACCATTATCACCATCACTACCACCACCCTCCCAACCACCAGCACAACCATCACCCCCTTTTCTTATTCAAACCACCTCCAGCATCAATTTTGCCACCATAGCAAAAACCACCACGACCACACCCCGCCCCTCCCCACCACAACGAACACCCACACCAACAACTACTTCGCGCTTTCGAGCATTGCCATAATAAAATGCATTTCTTACGAAATAAATAGTGTTCCCTTTGATTAAAACTGATGCTCTTTTCAAACGAGTTCATGTAATCTCTGAAACATTGGCCTTTTCACAGATTTTGGCATGTTACGAAGTTTGTCATTAAATGCTTTATATTGATAAAAGTAAACATTTGATATAAAATGCTCCAGTAAAAAAAATCAATAATAAAATTTAAAAAAAGAAAAAAAGGTAACCGTTAGCAGGGCTCGAACCACTGACCTCTGGACTCATGGAGTAAAAAGTCTGTGACTTAGACCATTCGGCCATCCTTCCGTATATTCTATCAGATGTATTTTATACTTTATATAAGCAATCCTTGAAGTTTCCCAAAATATAACGGCAACAACAGAACTCTCCAAATTAAAAATTCGTTTCGCATTGCAACGCTTTATAATTTTCGGCGCTTTAAATATTCAAAACATGCATATAATGGCTATTTTAGAGCATGGTGAATGTTCAGTATTACTGTTTCCTTACAAATATCATAACTAAAACAAAACTTTGCGAATCTGAAACACCCAGGACAGAGGTTGACAAAGGTTTCCATGGAAACTGATAGTAACACCATAATAAGTAATTCATGATGACATGTGTCAATGTGCCCTCTTTCACATAATCATCGACTTTGCTTCAACCAGAAACCGTCTCTGACAATTATTACGGAAAAGCGTGATTGAGAACTGTCATTGTTTTGTCAAAATTCAAACCCGATCGTCTTGATAAAGTTAAGATCGATTCTCCAGAAATTAAATTGGTGGCGGATCTACTTGCCGGAAACTCATGGCTGCAGCCTAAGCAGCGAATTGGAAACCCGTCACGTTAATTAGGGCTCCCGTCACGTTAATTAGGGCACCCGTCACGTTAATTAGGGTTCCCGTCACGTTAATTAGGGCTCCCGTCGCGTTAATAAGGGCTCCCGTCAAGTGAGCGGAAGCGAATTTTTATTTATTCGAGAAAACGAAACAATGTGTGTCCACAAAAAAGACAAAGAATAATTTCCACGAGTAAAAAAACTCTGTCACCCGATCGAAAGTAAATGTTTAATTGGCAAATATTGTTCCTGATGGTACGATATAAATGTAGAATAAAATCATGTTGTTATTGGTCAGTAAACTAGAATATCACTAACCTTATTTTTTATTCATCAGACATATTTAAAAATGTTTCTTTAAGTCGTGTGTTTGTAAGCATTCAAACATATTTTAACATCTAATTTTAGAGGGGCCGTCCAACAGAATTTGGCATGTATTGAATCTTGTCATTAAATGTTTTAAATGCTTTATATTGATAAATTTAAATATTTGAACTTAAAATATCCAGTAAAAAAACTCAATTTAAAAAAAGTAACCCTCAACAGGGGTCGAACCACTGACCCCTGAAGTCCTGGAGTAAAAAAACTCCCGCCTAGACCACTCGACCATTAATACTCGTGCTTAAAACGGGTGAATTTTGTAGCTACATAAGCAATCCTCGTAGATTCCACAAATATTGTTTCGCGTCGCACGACGCTTTATCTGTTGGACGGCCCCTATAAGGGCACTTGTTCACGGTTTTGTAAAATGAAGAAATTTTTGTCATGATTAAAAAAAGAACACATACATAATATTTAAACAAGCGAAAGAATACTGATGTCTTAGAAAACTGTTTAATATAGTGTTTCATTATACTCGTGATTCGAAATCGGCAAAATAATAAAATAATAAATCGCTTGTAACGCTTTACTCGATTATTTAAAGAATGCGTGTAGTCCTAAAATACGGTTTATAATTCGGTAATGAATATAAATAAAAGCCAGCGTATCTCAGTGGTAGCGTATTATCTTTTGCTTACACTGGGCTAGGATTCGAATCCCGGGACAGAAATATTTTATTTAATCTTTGTACTTGCTGTTGTAATAAGTTATGACTATTAAAAACAGTATACAAATGTAGTTTTCTAAGTACATGTTTAGTTATTGTAAACATATTACATGCCAATTTTCTAAAAGTTGTACTGTGTAACTCAAAGCATTTTACCAACTGAACACGAACAAACCATATTCATTCAAATGAAAAATATGTCTCTGGCGGTCATTCTCCCATGTGTCGACGTAGAAATCCCTCAACGGAATTCGCTGTTTGCTGCATCAATTATTCTAGACTCGTTCCGTACGTAATACCGAATAATTCTCAGAATTAAATCGCTGTCTTCAGGTCGACTGGACAGCTGACATATATATAATATCCGTTATACACTAATTTAACCTTGGGACGGTTTTTTGTTAGGCTCTTTCGCAGAGACTTAAGTCCGGCGATTGTATTCAATCACGATGCAATTAAACCTCTTTCTGGAAAAAACGGGGCTTTCTGCATGGACTTAAAGTTTTGTTGCAGTTAAATCTGTGCAGTTCGCACTTTCTTCCTATACTGGATTTTCGTGTAGAAGAGATTCCTTTCAACTAAAGTTTTTATAAAAGCGTAAAGTGGCATCCCTGGTTTGCTTGTACGAACTAAACAGGCTAATCTGGGACGAAACTTTGCGCACATGCATTAAGCCCCATTTTCTCAGATCGCGGCTCAATTGTACTTGTATAATAAACAGAACTGCTAACTTGATACATAAAGTATGCATTTCATACTGGTATATTTTCGGAAAATGTCAAACCTTGCAAATAACTTACAATCGCACTTGTCCGACTACCGGGTATATATTTTTAACAACATCATGGGATAATGAATTCGCGAACAGAATCAAAATACTTTATATCAGTAAAACAAATATATTCGCAAACATTAAAATATTGTTATAAAAGCCAAATTTTAATTATAAAACAGTTAACACAATTAAACTATAACTTCGTTTGCGTGTATATTTGTACTGTAAAATAAACAAGTTATGATTGAGCCGCACTCAGTGAAAAACGGAATTTAATAAATGTGCGTAAAGTGTCGTCACAGAAAAGCCTGTGTTATCCGAAACGGCTTATCAGAGGCGACACTTTGCGCTTTAAAGTATTTTGCATTTAAAGTAAGTCTCCTGCTAGTGAAAATCCAATTTATGCGGAATATTAATACGAGTCTGCTTCCATCATTTTTCTCTTGCGCGTTTCAGCCGAATATGTCAATGTCTGGCTCGTGTCATTCAATTAGAAAACGAAGTTATTTGGGTTTATTATTTTAAAGCAAAGTGGTTACAAGTGAGTGGCTATAATTTATGACGACACTTTTGCCAATTGAGATTTATTAAAATGTAGCTATGCTTAAAACGCTACGTTATTTTGCGAAAATTACCACACTTTTTGTATGTACTTTAACTGTTGGGGCAATTGCACTTTACCGGTAGGTAAAAAAGAACGGAAAAGCGTACCCTAATTCTTACCCGCAACACCTAACACATAACACCAAACGCAACAGCTAATAATCCTTTTTATCCTATATATTTCCTAACAGTAGTGTCGGGGGCTACCGCCCCCAAACTCTCGCTTTGTCGATAATGGTAAACAACTGCGTACCGGTAGAGTGCAATCTAGCCTTAACTGTTATATATATACTACCATATAATAATCAGAATATGCTTCACATAAATTAAATGCAAATAGATAAATTGTCGCTCATCCTAATGTTTGAAGAAAAAAAGTAATTCGTTGTTTATTAACAAGTAAAACGTCGGATTTTTCCGTATTTTATTTGGTTACATGCAACTATTCTATGATGCAATCTTGTTCAAAGCAACTTGATATTGTCCCTTAAGGTTACCTTTAATGCAATTGCGTGAAATATCGTCCTAGATTTCGTATTTTATGTAATGTTTCGTTTAGAGGAAGTCTCTTATTATCTAAAAGCAGTTTAGGCGGAAAGTTCCGGCTTCACTGGCTATACTGCGGACTGCACAGGCTAATCTGGAACGACACTATACGCCCACGCATTAAGCCCGGTTTTCCCAGAACGAGGATCATTCCTGAGCCGATATGTAATTACAACCTCTAATATTCTTGGTGGGAGGCAGTATGGTGCCAACATTAGTATTTAACAAACAGGTATTGACTGTGTATTTATTTTCTGCGCGCGATTTTGTCAGTGAGCACATTAATCAAAGGGGCAAACGTGAATATTAATTAATTAACTCGCCTTTTCCCATGATTTTCTAGATAAATCGATTCTAGCGTTTATATAATTATTGACGCGATACTTAATGCTTAAAGACACCGATGAAGGAATCTTACAGTATGAGTGAAATCAATAGATGTCTTGGGATATTAAATTGAATTAAACTTTGCGTTATAATATATATGGGCCGTGATCTGTGAAAAGGGAGTTTAATGAAAGTGCTTAAAGTGTCGTCCCAGATCAGCCCGTGCAGACCGCACAGGCTAATCAGGAACGACAGATTCCGCTTTTATAACATGTTTCGTTTACAGGACAAAACTTTCCGCCTAAACTGGATTTTCGCTTACAAGAGACTTTCTCTAAACGAGAATACAATTACAGTGGAACAAGTTGTCTCCTATCAGCCTGTGCGGACTTCACAGGCTAATCTGGGACGGTACGTTAAGCACATGCATAAAACCGTTTGCTCAGAGCGTGGATCGAATATGACTTGTTTTATAAAAACTGGGCATAATGCATGTGCGTAAAGTGTCGTCCCAGATTAGCCTGTGCAGTCCGCACAGGCTAATCAGGGACGACACTTTCCGCTTAAACTAGATTTTCGGTCAAAAGAGACTTCCTTTAAAAAAAATGCCATTAAAGCGAAAAGTGTCGTCCCTGATTAGTCTGTGCGGACTGCACAGGCTAATCTGAGACGACACTTTACGCACATGCATTATGCCAAGTTTTTACATATTCTTTTGAACATTGGTGGTCGTTTTTATTTCTTTCTTTGGGAAAGTTGTAAACATTTGCGGTTTCTCTGATTAAGTACATGTTATTGTCCGTGAACATGTTTCGGTCGCTCCCACATTTGCGGTTTGTCGCAGGTTGGCTAGAAAAGCTAGCGTCCAATATCCACGAGCCGTACGTCACTGACAGCGGCCCCAGCGTCAAGACGTTCTACATAACGGCGCTGTACTTAACGTTCACCTCCCTCACCAGTATAGGGATCGGCAACGTCCCCTAACACCAACGTCGAGAAGATATTCTCCATTTTTGCTATGTTGCTTGGCTGTAAGATTCTATTTGATCCGTATTTACCTTTGAGCCTCGATTTGGGAATATGAGGCTTAATAGAATTTGAATGCACAGGCTGATCTGGGAACTTTTAACGCTTTCATGGCATTGTCCCTTTTAAAGGAACTGTCTTGTTAGCGAACACCCAGTTAAGTAGGACAGCGCGAATTCAATAAACCCCGTTGTCGCAGAGCCTACCTAATGTTTAATACAGAGCTATTTTATTTCGCATTATATCTGAAAAAATATCATGTTTTGCCACAGAATGGTTCATACATTTAGAGATCATTTTATTATTATATGATATACAGTAGAGCATTACATTGACTAATGTTACGTCATCTTTGTATATTGCTTTAATTCAAACCGGCTAACGTATATGTTAGGAAACAAACTCGTTGAATCACATATTTGTTACATGCCATCAACAATAGTATTGTGTAATTAACAAGTCATAAATTATACACATATTGTGACATAATTGTCTTCAATTTTACCATTTGTTCAAAATCAACAAAATGCTAAAACTTTAAGCGTGCGTTCCGCGGCGGCCAAATTTACTTGTTGACTACATCATTTTCAGTTTTAGTGCTTTTTGTAATGTATTTAGATTTACAAAAATAAAAGTTCTTTTGTTAGGCACGTGTTAATCTTATTTTTATATTTTGCCCAATACGATGCCTATCTTAATCAGAACCTGCCAAAATATTAAGTGGCTTAGCTCCTTAGAAACACTATTTCTCGGAACACTATTTTCAAACAAGAAATATCTTTAAAAAAGATATACGGCGTTGATTGTGGTCGATGTTTATGAACGATCAAAAGTTATCTCTATGAGATAAAAAGTAGCGGATGCCTTTTTTCTGCGCAGTTCTTAGCTACATCATAAGCAAATCAATTACGGGGTGTTGCGCCAGATTTCGTGGCTTATTTTGCTTTATGTGATATTATTACTCAGATATCTATATTTACAGAATAGAAAAACACAAGAAACATGAAAATAAACGAGTGCATATAGGTCAGCCGGCAATACTCGAATCTTATTTAATTGCATAATTATAGTATAGTGAATTATTGTGCTCATGCTTAATAAACTGGTCTAAAAGGATAAATATTTCTAATTAATTTTATCAAAATTGGTCCTTATCATGCAAATGTTGAAACCATATTAAAAATCGATGATTGACATACCACAATAATATCGCCGAATATCTTTATTTAGTATCTTTCTGATCAAAACAGACTTCAAGTGCACAAAGTTTACGAGACGGCGTTTATATAAAGATTTCTGCAACTGACCGCAAACTGACCTTGATACCTTGCGGATTGGAATGCAATGCATTACAGTCACTACGTTATTGTCAGTAAGACCGGTGTAACACAATGATCGCAACCCCTTCTGCGAACTCCGGTGATGAACTGTATATAAACTCTGACTTTCACAAATGGCCGCGAATTGACCCGAAACCTCGCGAGTTGAAATGCAGTGCAAGTAAGTACTAAATATGACAACATAGCCTTTAGTATAAACGCTTTTGCGCTGGGTAATTCTCTGAAAATAAAAGGTGAACGCACAAACTGTATTTATGTCGAACATTGATTGTAAAACTGTTTTATCTATTGAGCCTTTTCATTAGAGATAAAATTGTTTCATGCAGTAAAACAGTGTTACAAAGACGCGGATATGTTTCCAATGTTCTGGTGTTATACTCAAATCAGCCAATGGAATAAATGAAGTGTATTCATTCGTACCTAGCCGCGGGAAATTTTATTTGAGTATTATTGGACACTTACAAAGGTCAAGTCAGGGTGAAAAGCTGGCTTAATACAGCTTACGCCGAAAAAAAATCTTTGAAATACTATATTTGGAAACGATATTTTTATAAACACTGTTTTCGCCTCTCATAACAGCTCTTCTAAGCGCCGCTATCTTTGGCACTGGTAGCTCGATTATGATGAGAGTGTATCTGGGATCGGACGAATACCATTATAAAACCCAGAGCATCAAAGAGTTTATCAACTTTCACCATCTGCCCAAAAACCTCGCTTCGCGTCTACAAGAGAGCTTCAAGCATACGTCGGCGTATACCAATGAAATCGACATGAACACAGTATTGGGAGCTTACTATTTTTAAAAAGAAATGATTTATAAGTGCAGAGAGGTCGTTTAGTTGTGTGGGTATTAGAGGGCGGAGTATTTACAATTTACCTCCGCCCACTCCGAAAAAGATGTCTTAACGTGCGAATTTAAAACCGCCCACCCTATAATGTTAATTTAAAACTTCGAGAAAGCGGTGGTGGTGTTCCTTTAAATGTCCTCATATAGGATGTCCAACCCTAATAGCCGGACGTGGTATTAACCCCTCTAAATTTGCCTCATATGAATTCTTTAGTTCTTAGTGGTCCGTTTCGGCGCATTTATCTCTAAAATCTTGAAATATTTTTGAGGATCAGGAAAATAAATGAGAATTTTAAAATTGCACTTGCAGATTGTTAAATCCTATTGACTTATATCTTATTTGTTTGATAAGCAACGTTATGTCTATAATTTATTGCAAAATGTATCTTTACTTACAGTAAGCGTGTTAAAATTCTGAACATATGTTTTTTATAAAATATTAATTTTCGAATAACAAACAGGCAAACATATGGTTCTGTTCATGCAGGTTTCAAAGAGTTTTCCGGAGTGTCTGCAGGTGGATATCTGCCTTCATCTCAATCGGAATCTGCTTAACAACTGCACCGCTTCCAGAGAGTCTCGGCAGGTATACATGGCGTTCTTATTCCAAGAATCTAGCCAACTTTACATTCCCAAGGGTTTGCGGTTACATACCATATTGGTTACAAACTCTCCGCAGCGGTTACCCCCTTTTACGCTTTAAAATTTCCTCTATTGGTTTATTCCTCCTAATTGTTTCCGGACATGTATTGAAACTCACTTAATGTGTTAGCCACTCCTCTCAAAGCTTTCTTATCACAATTTGAATCCTTGCGTGATGATGGTGATGATGATGATGATGATGATGGTGGTGGTGGTGATGATGATGATGATGATGATGATGATGATGATGATGATGATGATGATGATGATGATGATGATGATGATGATGATGATGATGATGATGACGATGACGGTGATGATGATGGTGATGATGATGATGATGATGATGATGATGATGATGATGATGATGATGATGATGATGATGATGATGATGATGATGATGATGATGATGATGATGATGATGATGATGATGATGATGATGATGATGATGATGATGATGATGATGATGATGATGATGATGATGATGATGATGATGATGATGATGGTGATTCTTTCTCACTTTAGGTAAGGACGCCTTTTTCGGAGGGGACGTTCAAGACCTGACCAACAGTGGGAAGTCTCTGTACTTTGTTCGCGCCCTGACCAACTGCAATATCAACAAGATCGAGCTGTCTGTGCTGAAAGAGACGCTTTATACGTACCCGGAGTTTGCACAGGAATTTATGGGAAAGATACAGGATACATTCAACCTGAAACGGTTGAGTGTGGTGTTGCCTTGTTACATAGTCAAAGCACACATTAAGCTACACACTTGCATCTAATTTAAACTGTGTCCGTTTTCTTATGGCTTAAATAGTGAAAAACATTGGTGCCAAAAACTATTATAATCTCTATGTTAGCTAGAAATCAGTCAAAGACCAACACCTTTTACTTTGACCAGACTATAGCAGATTTTTGGCAGATCATTTAACAAATGAAGTGCGAAACATTACTTAATTAAAAAGTAGGTATTTAATGCTTAAAAATGTAATGAAAAAATAAAACCACTTTTAAACTTTCAGTATAACTGCCCAAATCTGATACCTAATTTATATGTTAGAATACCCGGAAGTTTATATAAAATATGTCATGATCAGTTAATAAATAACTATATGATCAGTTCTTGAGAACTGTGATCTGATTTCAGTAGAACTCCGATATGATCCAGAACAGGATACAGAAAATAGTACTTGTTGTTCTTTTGTAAAGCAAATACTATTTTGGACATACAGGGTGTGTTGACGGAAACCCAACGGCAGACGAAGATGGACGACGAAACACTCAAATTTATCCGTCAGAAGAGACCGCACATGCAATCAAAAGGCAGACGCCATGTCTATGACGCCGGTGAGTGGGTTAACTAGTTTTGCATTCTTACAAATGCCATTATTTGTTGTTTTTTTATTTTGTGTCTTTTGTGCTGGTATATTTGTATGGCAGTAAATCACTTTCCACAAGATAAATGACCCCACGATGTATTAACTGTTTTCCTAAGTGCCAGTTGGTCTATATTTATTTGTCACACTTTTGTTCTTTTTTATAGTCGCCTATTTATATAAATGTCTCAATTTATTGTTTTTGACACACACAAAACCAAAAAAAAAATGTTGTAGATAAATGAAAGTAATATATGACAAAGGTCTTATTAGGCAAACAACCAATTCTTATTTAATTGTTTCTACCACCACCGGAAACAAAACCGTGCATATTATTTGTCAAACTATTCAGAACTCACGACCGGTAGATCCTGCTGCCGTAGAAAAGCTCGCCATAAGACGGCGCCTCCGTCGTCTGACCCAGATGACGACCAAGCGTCTCGGGCGATCGACATTTCACCGGAACACGCGTCTAGTGATATCGACGAAGAGTTCGTGGATAGAAGCAACCAAGGTTCGGGAAATTCCCTTATAAAAGATCACAAAAAGTTATCAGCCTCGCTGTCGAAAAAAATGGGTTAAATGCTTTTTGTGTCGCCTCGGATTAGCATGTGCTGTCAACACAGATTTAAGGGACGCCACATTTCTTTTCAACTGGATTTTCGCTACAGAAAAATACATTTGAGCAAAAAATCATATCAGCGGACCGCACACGCTAATCTGAGACGACACCTAACGCAAATGCATTCTTCATGAGCTATTGAAATGTCTATTTGTTTAAAAACATTCTGTCCTATTTGTAATAAAGAAAAGCAGTGTTCTGTTTGTTAAAATTGCCACGTGCTCAAACAGTCGACACGTGCATCCACAGTTTCCCGTAAATGCTGCAGCAATAATAATTTGGCCGTCCATCAACTTAATGCAACAGTATTTCACTTTAATCTATCCATTGTTACAATATTAATGTTTATTTTAGAAATATACGCTTCTATTGACGGTATTAACCTTTAAATTTTTTAAGTCCCGTTATCGTCCTATACTGCTGCCGATAGTTTGAGACTCCGGATCTACCAGAAATAACATCCGCGCATGCGCAAAAAAATACAATACTGTTCTGTGAAATGCAAATGTGTTTAATACCAAAGCAATATTTTGGAAAAATTGTTGCAGTTTATTTTATTACCGGCCCTGATTGACCCTATCGATTTCATCCTATTTAACTTTTTAGTCATTAAAATATATTTTCGAAAAGTCAAATCTAACCAGTATATCCTACTAAACACCCACAGTGTATACAGGATTCACCGTTGATTTCTGCCCATCGGGTTGTCTGTGTTTTGCGTAAGTCCGGCAGGCCGTTTCTGAAACATAATTATTAAAACTTCCACATATTAACGTATGACACGTGGATTTAACGTATTTGTCACTTCTAAGACTAAGCTTTTCAGGTGTTTGACACGAATAATGATTTTAATATCAGCTTGGTAAAAAACACTCAATTAATCTGGTCAGACAGGAATGTGTCAATCTATTAGAAACTTACTGTTGATACCTTATCTGGTCGGACATGAATGTGTCAATCTATTAGAAACTTATTGTTGATACCTATTCTGGTCGGACATGAATGTGTCAATCTATTAGAAACTTACTGTTGATACATAATCTGGTCGGACATGAATGTGTCAATCTATTAGAAACTTATTGTTGATACCTATGAAATCTTAAAAAACGAGGGACACTGTCACTGTCAAATAAGTTTCTTAAGTCGTCGATTGTATTCATGATATATTTATGTATCAAGAATCTACTTTTTTACACTACAAATGATACTTATTTTCAAGCGGGGCGGTCTGATAAATCACCATACCAATCGTATTGGTTCGTTTTACCATCAATTGTTTTGTTTCATTAGTTATGCTGTTTTTAAATGCATATTACAAAGTATGAATGACAGGTGTGTACAACAAGCTTAATTTTTATAAACTAAGAACAAAGTAATAACTTGAAAACCTTTCACGTCTGGTAAGACTGAAAATGTCCGTATTTGTCTTCGATCGTATATAAGGGAGATAAATGCAGTAATGACTTGATTGATTCTTTCCAGCTGTTTCCTTTTCATTGAAATTAATGAAGTTGAAATACCAAATATATATCGAGCACGCTTGTTGAAAGCTCGATTAATCTAGCATTAATCTAGCACAATGCGAGCTTTGTGTGTTTGCATGTGTTGGTTAGAGATTATCGGTACTGAGAGCGGTTCATTCAGCATAACTTCATTAAAATAACTTACGAGCAATGTTTAACATGGGGCAAACCATGTCTCTCGTAACACCGGTCTCACTATCGACATGGTCAATTCTTCTGTTCTTATATTTCCCGAAAAATGGGAGGGAAATATAGCAGTCGATGTGTTCGTCTGTCTGACTTCTTCCTTTGACGGCATAAGTTTGCTTGGGACTGACATATTTTAAACTCATGTTCACGAAAAGAACAATTTCCGCCAAACTCAGTTGCACGAAAATACGCTTATATTTAGCGCATTTCGATCTCCAGTCGACATGCCCGTTAAAAAGTTCCGTATCAGAAATAATCAGCGTAGATTTATGCCGATTGGCGGGATAGGACGGGAATTCCGCTTATGTTCCGGATGTAGTGACGTATCGCTATCAGGGCTGGAAATGTAACAAATGACACATGTATCTGTGTTGTTAAATGTGTCAGCAGGACATGCCTGCGTTCTGTGGACTCAAATTTAGTAATACATAAAAATAAATGATAATAATAATGATAATGCTAATTATAATAATAACAAAAATATCAATAATAATACTAAGAAGTATTATTATTTTACCGTTTATTATTATGATAATAATCCCTCTGCCGTTAGATTTGACCTCTGTGACAGATATCTCCAAGTTACGTAAGTATGGAATATTGTAAGATCAGATAGCTGGGTCGGTACACTGCGAAATTACTAGAGATAACGAACTATTTGTGTTTGATGTTTTTTTGAAATCTGTACTTGTATTCGAAATCATAGTTTTTGGTCTTTATCTGGAACCATCGATTTAAAGCGGGTATATACGATTTTTTATATGTGTTTAATTGTAATATATTGATAAAATATGTTACAATAACACAAAATAGGCAAGAAAAATTATACATTAAAGCCGAATTTCATAAAATGCAGCAAAGACAAATTAGCGCCCCGAGCCGATAGTGACGTACATATTTTCCTTCAATAACCGAAGCATTCGTCTTTGTATTAGGATCGGAGATAGTTTTCGTGTGTCGTATGAATAGATATCGTTGCAGAATTTCAAATAAACCGTTAAACTAAGTGTAGATGCACATCGTACATGTATGGTATACATGCTGGCGAATTCGGCTGTACAGCCGTTTTCAATTTCAAAATTAAATATCTGGCTTATTTCGCATTTTTCGACACATGTTCTTCTTAACTTTTATTTTAATTTATATCGAAATATATATATAATAAGTTTTTTACACAGTTTATATAAATTCATAAATATATGACTAAATCGTATATACCCGCTTTAAAGTTTTAAGTAGAAGTGGAAGTGGATTCAAAAGAAGTTTACCGATTTACGACTTTCTTCATATTTTAGTTCGAAGAGTGCTTGATTCTTTATCTACGTTCATGAATGAAGGTACCAGACTGTGACTCATATTTTGTGATTTAAACCCTTCACGAGTTTGATATGCGTCTTTATTAATCGTACTGTACTCATGAAGCACATATTTTGAACATATTGTATAATATAACAGAGCGCCATCAAGAGCCTTTCGAAATACGCGATCATCTCGTTCCTACTCATATTCATTGTCGTCATAGGAGTTGACTTTATGTTCTCCAACAGAGGAAAGAACCGGGGCTTGTGTTACTTTTCCAACAGTTCATAGCTTAAATTTATAAGGCTTGAATTGACGGAAATATACTTTAAGTTTTGATCACACAAATACAATTGAATAAATCGTACAAACACGTTACTTTTTTATAAGTTTAGATCACGAAGCTTTCAAAATTTTAGCCACAGAATGTGTATTACAAAAAATTAACAGTCATGACGGTTGCAAGTTGAAAAGGTTATTGATGTACTCATTTGGTAAGGCTTGACTTGAACAAAACATTATACTTGAAGAAGTCCAGGACTTGTGTCAAAATAAAAAAAAACACATGACCATTGCTTAAGGTTTTGGTACCTAACGTTTTTAACAGCATACAGAATTATAAAAAGTGCAGCCACGCAGTATAGTCGGGACCACCTTGTCCGCTATAAAATCGGGCGAGGTGGTGTGATTTTAATGGCGGACATGGCAGCTTCTGAACAGACTGCGCAAATGACTGCTCGTGGCATTTGATCCATGTTTGCAGGCGGGGACACAATTATGATCTTATATGATGTCTTGTAGTTCAAGCACCGTCATTGGCCACTGAAATTATGTCGGGATCCAGCATAAACATGCTCTTGTGGACGACATACCTCTCACTCACGACGATAGTATAAACCCTTGTTTTGTTTTAACCTTATTGTAGCTCGATTGCATCGAAAGCCTAAGGCTTATTGGGAAGTTATATGGCACATTTCATTGAAAAAACAGTACTTGATGTCTTTTGGGGAGATGTAAGGAAAGCTGCGAAAGCGGTGATCAAACCCATCACATCTCAGTGGCTAGGCAGACATATCCACTTCACCACAGCAAAATTTAGAAGGTTTAAGACAATACTGGTTATTGCGGATTACAGATACGTTTATTTAGTAAGTATCGGTAAAACATATACACGAGCCCTGTCGAGTAGTTTAGGATTTAGTGACGAGAAAATTAACTTACCTGGGTTCAATATTGACCTGGTATTTTATTTATGCCATCGTTTTTTCATTTTGCTATATGCACTCTGATCAATTGTGAGACTGTAATCGATGTTTCATTTAACGGAAACATTTTGAACGTGGCGTAAAATAAAAAATACATACTTTTTTGTCAATAAGTATATTTAAATAATCATAAAACTTGCCTGTTAAAATCAGCATTAGCTTTAACATTGGGTTGCTCAAAATAACGCTGGCTTTTAACGGCCAGTTTAACGGCAGTTTTTGCCGTTAACTTTGAGGTCTAAAGCACAATAAAACGCTAGGTTTCAAAATGGCTTCTTCGCGGCCCGTTCCTTCTTTTATAACATTGAATGATGCTGAATCTTTATAAACTTCAGAACTTATGACATGCTGTTCGTTGGCCATAGCTGCCTCTGGTATGGTCCCTTCACCCGTTTTCTTCCTTTCAAGCTTTTCCTGAGTAACAGAGGCCTTACATTCCCTTTTAAGTTTTGCCACTTGTTGCTTCATTCATCTGCACTTCTCATTGCAACCCCTTGTGAAGAAATCTCTTTTGCTTTCTTTAGCCATGTTTCCTTTTTCGTTTTGTTACTCAAAGTATTTGAAAACTTATTAGTAATTATTGCAAAAATTTTCTCCTCTTTTACAAGTTCTTCCAATTTGAGAGTTTCAATTGTACTTAAATTCACATTGCGTTTTTTTCTTTTTATTTCAGGAAAAGAATTGTCTGCTATGTTTGAGGCCATTTTGGATAACAGGAACCGGAAGTGAAAATTTGGAATGGATTGTGGGATTTAACACTGACGTAAAAGTCTTAACGCTGCGTTAATTAACGTCAGCATTAAAACTGTTTCAGCAGCATAAAGTTAAAGGCTAATTAAATTACGCTGCGTTAAACGGCGGTAAAGCTTAACGGTAATGTTATCTTAACGATGCTGTGAGCAACCCGGCCCTGGCCTTGTAGATTCTAAATTACAGGTCAGATATCAGTAAATGTTATAGATCCAGGTCAGATTTCAATAAACACCTGGGATACAGGTTGGTAATAGTGAACTTTAAGGATTTCAGGTATTATAAATACAACAAGTGGTCCCATTGGAATAATATACAATGTTTCATGTTCTCTTATAGAAACAACTTAACTTGTCACTCAATATATCAAGTTGCGTTGTATATAGAGAATACATGGTTGGTGCCGAGATGGAGAAAGTTTATCCGGTGAGGCTTAGAAAAAGAAAATAGGGCGAGCTTTAGCGAGCCCTATTTTTTCTTTTTCGGGCCGAACCGGATAAACTTTCTCCATCTCGGCACCAACCATGAATTCGATTTATCCTGCTTCATGCCGTTGACACATTTTATCAAAGACAAATGATTAATTTACATAACAATATAATTATTCTTGTCGGGCCTCCTACATTCCTGACGACCGAATAACTACCGATTGTGTCACGCTAAAAATAGTTCCACATTTAACTGTTCCTTTTAATACTTTCCTATCGAAACTATTAAGAGAAGAAATAAAAAACGAATCGAGAATGTGATATTTTTCTTGGTAAAAAAATGAAATCAAAATGCATCAGCAAAACAAAAACTAAATTTTATTTACTTTAATGACAACTTTAATCCATTGCTTATAACAATAAATGTACAACGATAAACACATTCATTGTCTGTTCTTTCATCCCTTTGTCGGAATCCATTTTCTGTTTTTTCATCTCTATTATCGCAATGTATTTTAAACCACACTCTTTTTTGATAGCGTTTGTATTGAATGCTAACCATTCTGACCCAAAACCCGATTAACGAAACCGTAATCCTGTCGTAGCGAATTATTTTATTCCTATCGAAGTTAACTCTTATGAATGACAAACACACACTCCGAAAATCGTTTATGATTCGTTCGATGCTTTAAAATATTAAAAAATACTGTTAAAACCACCACGTCAAAATTGTTGTCCCTAAAATCCTGAGAGAAACTAGATAGTATGTTTTGTCAGAGAAATGACGTCACACTAGATACGTCATAAAGTGCGTAATCAAGTAAATGAACATGATAAATACGGAAGTCTGGTTCGGTAATATATTTTTAAGAAGATAAAAATGATGATATATAATATTACGATAACTTTCATGATGCGTCCCAATAAATTTCAAAGGTCAAATATTAGAACATGTTAATCGGCGCGTATGAATACATACTTACGGTTAGATCACGGTCACGTGATGTACTGCCGGATATCAACTAGTTTATCCGACCCTGCTTTATTTGGTCAATGTTTGCAACTGAGGCAGGATAAACAATTATATGCGTATAATTATAATTCATAATGGATCAAGGTTAAACTACATTTTAAGATTTTAACCCTTAAATTTTTATTCGTATCCGAAATAATTCAATATTTAAAGTAAACTACCCTTAAATGTTTATTAGACTAGTGATCTAACTTCTTGGGAAAGTGTCAACATCGCGAGTTGAAACATAGATGTGGATGAGTTCCAACTATGTCAGATTTCGTGTTTGGAAACCACATTACGTCACAAGCGTCAGCATAAGGCGAATAGCTTATAGACGACACATTGAAGACATGTGCAAATCAAGAGTGTAAAAATACAAGATTTCGTTCAGAAAATGTGAACACAACATAAAGCATAAATGTGTTGTGCAAATGTAAAACGAAACGTCAGTGTCCTGATTTATGACAGTAATATTTACCCTACCCCACGTTTTGCACTATTTCTTTACCATAGTTAGAAGTTAATACAAATTTACTATACGTGCGATTGATGTTGAATGTTTACTTGCACGGGACATGGAGCGCAATGCGTCTGAGTTGATTATTTCTGGTCTCAAAAAATGGAACTAATGAGACTCTATAATCTAGTTTCTAGGACAATGGGGCCGGTAATTATTAGATTTACCGGTTTCGAATATAAAAGACTTGATTTACTCGTGTCTTACCTTTCAGAAAAAAGAACATTGTAAGGAAAAGGGAAGTTCCGTGGATTTAGAGGTCGGCAGATGCGCCATGAAAGCCGGTGTCAGCATACATGGATCGCTCGACAGATTCGAGCGGGAAAGTTTCCACCCGGATAATATAAACGACTACATTCCTGAGCCGCCACCTCAGTGGCTTTATTATTATCCGAGGAATAAACCAAAAGGGATAAGAACACCGTTTTGTTAATCGATGTGATTACTTATGATTTACTTGAAAAAAAATCACATACAAAATTCCAAGTACGGTTTTTCCCAGGAAACGGACTCGAGAGTGCCTAAATAAGTCTTAAGCGTTCGATGGTAAGGTTCAAACTAAGTGGGCCTTCGTTTATACCACTTTTATTGTTTCATTCACGTTAATTGTAACATAAACATGATTTGTACAATTATGGCAATGGATAATTTAGAAGATTGTTATTCGCAACATCGTAGTAATATCTAAAATACGTTTTGGTACAAGATGACACGTGCAGTGTATGGTTTAAAAGCCCGGTATATATAACGTATTCATAATTAATACCAATTTCAAGAAGTAAAACGCTTTTTTGAGCGAACATGACCTCGACGAATATGAAATTTATAAAATTATTGTTTTGTATTCAAATTTTGTTTGAACTATGTAAATGACAAATGTACACTTTTTGTTAAGAGAAATTCGGCTGAATGTGTTCCCTCAAAACGGAAAAAAACATATGACCGTTTATATCTAAATTTGGCAAACAGCGCGAATATTTATAGAAAATATCAGGTTACTGCCTGTTTTGTAATATATAAGAATAAAATAAGCACTTATTTTTCTCGTGCCGAGCCTCATCTATTACACAACTTTTAGGCAGTAATCTGTGTTTCTGTTCATCGTACATCAACGTCCCACATTTTATAAGAAATAAGCAAATATAATCGCAGCAACGCTGCGTTTAATTAAAATGGTATACTGTACATACGATGTCCGTTGCTCTACCCTGCCCTATTAAATACAAACTTAACAGTTTTTAGAACGTGCATTTTAGGGTTCCGAGTGCTGCAGTGAACTCAGCGTCACGTTGCATAGGATGGAGACTGGTGACATGCTCGTGTTTTATCACCTGCTCTACAAGACGCACGTGTACGGGCGCAACATGGCGGCCTCCTACACGAACTTCTACTCGTACAACAATGTTTGTATTATTATACCTTGCATAATAATAAAATATATGTGTTATATTTTCCGCTTACGCCCTTTGAAATAGTCATTAACAATTATATGCAAAAGCAAGATTGCAAGACAAAATATCGCGGCATACTTCGATTCGAATGTATTCAGAATTCCAATAGCGATACACTCAAAAACAACTCTAAAGGTATTTTTCTAAGTGTTCGTATGGAGCTAAATCACCATGTATTGTTTCATAAAATCTGTTTTGCTTTCATGATGAGTTGAAAATAATCACAAGGAAAATATACGTATCATTGGTGATACCGGAGCTTTTTACCGTATTGTCACCCTTAAAACAGATAAAGGAATGCACTCAAAACACGAAACGATGTCACGGAATTACGATGCCAAATTGCGATATTTATTTCATGATTGCGCATCGGAATTTCGTTTTGCAGTTTCGCTTTTTGACTTGGTTTCTCGTGCTCATAATATATGAAACAACGAGTGGCCTTAACGGAACACAAAATCAGAGAGACAAAACCAGCTTGCCCTCGTTTTAAATATTTCCAAGAATGCAAATGATAGAACACAGATATTTAAAATCACATAAATGAAAATGTTACATAT
This sequence comes from Dreissena polymorpha, assembly GCF_020536995.1. Lineage (NCBI taxonomy): Eukaryota > Metazoa > Mollusca > Bivalvia > Myida > Dreissenidae > Dreissena > Dreissena polymorpha. Next base: position 183,859,955 of record NC_068355.1, on the reverse strand, counting down.
ATTAACATATATTAACGTTTAAGAAACAAAAATAGACTGTATTATGTTAAGTTTGCATTTTCCAATACCATACTTTTTGGAAAAAAAACCTGCTTATTTTGATATTTTAAAAACTTTAAAGTATTCAAAATATAATATTATTCTAAGCAAATACATGTAATGACATTTAAGAAAATTATGAAAATTAGTGAACAAATCCTTATTTGACATTTTAAGCACCAGCTGCCACGGATGAGCTGCCAACCATCCAGCAGTCATTGGGCGGTGTCATAGCATACATACTTTCAAAATAGATGCTGATGATCTATGCATCTTAGTCTCGCTCTGGGACATCAGGGCTTAATGCTTGTGCGTTAAGTGTCGTCCCAGATTAGCCTTGCAGTCTGTCCGAGCTAATCAGGGACGATACTTTCATCCTTATCTAGATTTTCGCTTCGAAGAGACTTAGTTAAACGCAAAATACCATAACATTGGCAAGTGTCGACCCTGATTAGCAATATCGAACTGCATAGCCAATCTTGGACGACACTTTACGCACCCGTTTTCCCAGGACGCGATTCAATATTTCTTGATATTAAGATTTCTTTTTGTAAATTTGTAATTTAGCCGTCGATCGGGTGGTCGGTCGGTAGGTCGGGCGGGCGTTCGGATGGTCTATCCGAAGACAAATCATTAATCAATGAATACATAAAGCGTACATATATATTTCTTTCAGCAAAACTCATTTGTATGTTTGCTCAAATAAGGTTGAGATATTCGTGTATTGACAGCGATATATGCTAATTAATTATGCTAAAAACACTTCAATATGGAACTACTTATGTATTCGATTATGTACTTGTTTATCTATCAGGCGGCGACTTTTAACAGTTATCAATTTGACTCATTTCCACTATCTGTCGTTGTGCACATAGAGAGTTGCGTCAAGGTATTAAGGTCGTCCCTCTGACACACCTGCCCCCCCCCCCCCCCCCCCCCGTATCTCTCCGTATAGCGCAATCAGACGTGGACGAACAAGGACCGAACAGCGAATTTGAAGTCAGTGGTATAATTGATAAGGGCCCTGTTTTATTTATCATCATACGACAAGTGATAGTTACGATTGACTTTAGTAATTTTAAATTCTACATTAACGATAGGTTTGTTCCTGTGAATTATGATATTAAAGCAATGGTATCGTCATTTATGGTAACTTACCTTTTTCCAATCTGTTGGTTCATTTTTCACAAAATTCGGAAATAAGAATTCCTTATCATGTTAACATGTTCTTTGCACATGTATGTGTTTAGGCGATGTACTATGTACACGTCTTAAATAAAATGTCTGTCTGTCATGTAAGACATTAATGCAATTAAGTATTTACAAATGTCAGAACGTAACATGTTTGCGCCTTTTATGGTTCTTTTGATCTTACGATCGTTCGATCGTGAACATTATAAGCCTATGCCAAAGTTCAGTTACGATTTTATTTTGTAGTTTCCAAAAAACAAGATAAAGATGAACAGAGTTACGGCCAGTTTTAAATAAAGGACGCGTGGAAGACACTAAAAATTGTTTTAATACAATTCTGACCTTAAGTTATTTTAGATGATTTAACAAAGTTTAGATTGAGAAAGAAAAAAAATAATCATAGCGTAAATACTTACGTTTAATAGCATGCACCACAGAACACCAATTTATAAACCCTAACGAAAAAATTAAAAAGTATTGAATTATTTATTTAATTGTCTTTTTTAAGTTTAAAAGGGGTTTAATGCATGTGCGTAGTGTCGTCCCAGATTAGCCTGTGCCGTCCGCATAGGCTAATCAGGGACGACACTTTCCGCTTTTATGATATTTTTCGTTTAAAGGGATCTTTTCACGCTTTGGTAAATTGACAAAATTGAAAAAAGTTGTTTCAGATTCGTAAGTTTTCGTTTTAGTTATGATATTTGTGAGGAAACAGTAATACTGAACATTAACCATGCTCTAATATAGCCATTATATGCATCTTTTGACGATTTTAAAACCTAAAAATTATAAAGCGTTGCAACGCGAAACGATTTAATAATTTGGAGAGTTCTGTTTTTGTCGTGAAATTTTGTAAAACTACGAAGATTGCTTATATAAGGTATAAAATACGTAATGAAGTGTATACGGCGGAATAGCTCAGTAGGCTAAAGCGTTTTTACTTCAGGACTCTGGCAGGACTCCAGGGGTCACTGGTTCGAAACCTGCCCCGGGCAATGTTCTTTTCCTTTTTTTTATTTTTTTCTTGATTTTTTACTGGAGCTTTTACGATCCAATGTTTACATTAATCAATATAAAGCATTTAATGAATAAGTTTAAAAAATGCCAAAATCTGTGAAAAGGCCCCTTTAAAGAACGTCTCTCCGTGCTCAAAGTGAGCTTCTGTAATCATCCTATGTCAAACGTCCAGCATCATTTGGTGTGCGGTATGTGTGTATCGTAATATTTCAGATCGTAACAAATCTAGAGGCCACGTTTCCCATCTAATCTTTATGGAACTTAGTCAGAAAATATTGGACTGTTTGAACATTATATATAGATAGAATTTTAGTCACGTGTTTGAAACTAGGTCACTATGTCAAATCATAGCAAAATCGTGTAACCATTCTTGAGTCCACAATAGTGGTCTAAAACAGTGTATTCCTAAGGGCATAAGGAATATACTGGACTATACATTCCCAGGGTATGACACGCAGAGCGTACGTAAGTGTTAATATAGTATTTTATTCTATATCCAATAAATTCATCCAATCGGCATTCTTCATATGTACCACGTGACCGTCCAATATATTCCGGTATTGGATCCAAAAAATCTGTATTTTTTCCATATTGGACAGTTGAGTACAAGTGCACTAAGCAATTGTTTTATAACGATAAAAGCCGTTACCGAGAAAAAGTATCCGAATGTACTATAATCGATTCACACAGGCGATATTTTGCTTGTATGTCTCTTTTTAATACTTTCCTATTGAAAATATGAGAGGAAATAAAAAATGAATCGAGAATGTGATATTTAATTAATTTTTATTGTTAGAAATTTAAAAAAAATGCAAAAGCAAGTGATATTGTTATTGCTAGAAATTGAAAACAAATATGCAACAGCTAAACAAAAAATCAATTTTATTAACCTCAATGACAACTTTAATCCAATGCTAGCCTAATAACAACTAAGTTACAATGATATGCATTTCCATTTTCCATTTTCTGTTCTTCCATCCATTTATCGAAATGTATTTTAAACCACAGTATTTGTTGATAGCGTTTGTACACATGCTCACCATTCTGACCCAAAGGCCAAAACACAATTTACGAATTCGTAATCCTGTCGGAGCGAGTTGTTTTATTCCTATCGAAGTTAACAATTATGCATGACAAACACACAATCCGAAATACGTTTTGCCTTTTGGATTCGTTCAATGCTATCAAAATGGTATAATTTGCTACTAGATTTATTAAACACTACCACCTCCATATTGTTGTCCCTAAAATGCAGAGTCTTGCTTATACTAGTATGTTTCGTCAGAGAAATGACGTCACACGAGATACGTCATAAAGTGCGTAATCAATGAATGAAAATAAAAATACGGAAAGCTGGTTTGGTAATGAGGATATAGAATAAAAAGTTTATTAGACGTTTAAACTGTACAATACGTGATATATTTGGACTCGCACACAGTTTGAAGTCATATTGGACTCGCCTAACGGCTCGTCCAATATGACTTCAAACTGTGTGCTCGTCCAAATATATCTCCGTATTGTACAGTGAAACGTCTAATAACCTATAAGTATTGACTGTTACTATCATTTAATACGTATTTATAATATGAAATTTGACTATACTAGTATACAAAGTTTGTATTAATATTTAATTATAATTAGCATTGCACCTATCACTGCAATAATTATAAGAATGCGGTACCATATTACTAGAATCAACCCTGGTATGTTTCCGCGCAAGATGTATGATACGTTGGTGGGATTTACTGCCTCTTTCCCAAAGACCAAGATCTTGTCAGTTATCAGAATGTCCAGTAGATATTTGGACAGCACAGAGAAGACCGGGCCTTTGCATCGCTCCTCGATGAAAAGGTTTAACACTAGTCCATGTGAGTGCAATGCGGCTCGAAGCCGGCGCCTCTGCAATGAAAAGAGGTTGCAGAGTAGCAGAATGTGGGCAGCCGTGAAGGGCTCCCGACAACGGTTCCAGAACGATGACATACTCTCCTGCGCCACCGAGTTACAGTGTGTTTCCAATCCTAAGACGCGTCGTGGCTCTGTCAAGCGTCATGGCTCTGTTAAGCGGTATGTCTCTGTCAATCGTCGTGGCTCTGTCAATCGTCGTGGCTCTGTCAAGCGTCGTGGCTCTGTCAAGCGTCATGGCTCTGTTAAGCGTTATGTCTCTGTCAATCGTCGTGGCTCTGTCAATCGTCGTGGCTCTGTCAAGCGTCGTGGCTCTGTCAAACGTCGTGGCTCTGTCAAGCGTCGTGGCTCTGTCAAACGTCGTGGCTCTGTCAAGCGTCGTGGCTATGTTAAACGTCTTGGCTCTGTCAAGCGCCGTGGCTCTGTCAAGCGTCATAGTTCTGTCAAGCGTCGTTGCTCTGCCAAGCGTCGTGGCTCTGTCAAGCGTCATGGCTATGTCAAACATCGTTTTTATGTCAAGCCTTGGCTCTGTCAAGCGTCCTGGCTTGTCAAGCGTCGTGGCTCTGTCAAGCGTCGTGGCTATTTCAAGCGTCGTAGCTCTGTCAAGCGTCGTGGCTCTGTCAAGCGTCGTAGCTCTATCAATGTTACAGTTCGTTCATGGAAGCATTTTGTCATTTATTTGAGTCGCGTTTTGAGAAAACTGGGCATAATGCATGTGCGTAAAGTGTCGTCCCAGATTAGCCTGTGCAGTCCGCACAGGCTAATCAGGGACGACACTTTCCTCTTTTACGACATTCTTCGTTTAAATGAAGTTTCTTCTTAGCAAAAATCCTATTTAGGCGGAAAGTATCGTCCATGATTAGCCTGTGTGGACTGCACAGGCTAATCTAGGACAACACATGCATTAAGCCCATTTTTTTCAGAACGCGACTCATTTTATAACGAAAGCATTCATGTTCCCATATTGAACCGCGATTGTTTGGAATAATGATTCAAATCGACCATATTTGTTTTGTAAATATTTCCTTAATTACCATCTCTATGGTATCAGGTTTGGTATTAATCGCATACGTATTACCTATGTATGTGACACCACATTGAAGTCTTGTCTAAGTACATGTTTAAACAGCATAGCAAGCCTAAAGTTAAATGACTTGTGTATAGACTCAAAATGACCGTTTCACAGATTTTGGCATGTATTGTAGTGTATCATTAAATGCTTTATATTAATTAATGTAAACATTTGATCTAAAAAGCTTCTGTTTAAAATCAAGAAAGAAACAAAAAAGTAACCCTCCACTGGGCTCAAACCACTGACCTCTGACGTTAAAGCGGGTATATACGATTTTGTCAAATATTTATGAATTTATATAAACTGTGTAAAAAACTTATTATATATATATTTCAATATAAATTAAAATAAAAGTTAAGAAGAACATATGTCGAAAAATGCGAAATAAGCCAAATATTTAATTCTGAAATTGAAAACGGCTGTACAGCCGAATTCGCCAGCATGTATACCATACATGTACGATGTGCATCTAAACTTAGTTTAACGGTTTATTTGAATTCCTGCAACGATATCTATTCATACGACACACGAACACTATCTCCGATCCTAATACAAAGACGAATGCTTCGGTTATTGTAGGAAAATATGTACGTCACTATCGGCTCGGGGCGCTAATTTGTTTTTGCTGCATTTTATGAAATTCGGCTTTAATGTATAATTTTTCTTGCCTATTTTGTGTTATTGTAACATATTTTATCAATATATTACAATTAAACACATATAAAAAATCGTATATACCCGCTTTAAAGTCTAATGCTTAGACCACTCGGCCATCCGTTCTCATACAATGAATGATGTATTTTATACTTTATATAAGCAATCCTCGTAGTGTCACAAAATAAATATAACGACAACAACAGAACTCCCCAGATTATTCAGTCGTTTCGCGTTGCAACAATTTAAAATTTTCAGGTTTTTAAATCGTCAAAAGATGCATAAAATGTATATTTCAGAGCATGGTAAATGCTCAGTATTACTGTTTCCTCACAAAAATCATAACTTAAACGAAAGTTTACGAATCTGAAACATTTCTTTTTAATTTTGTCAATTAACCAAAACGTGAAAAAGTCCCTTTAAAATGCATTCCTAAATTACGTTAGTATTAAATAAAATATTGTAGAAATCGCTCCTACTGGACATTGTTTTTCAAATCAAAACAACATACGGACGCATCGCTTTTGAAAAACAATATACATGTATCATAACCCATTTATGCCTAGTGGACTCTACCATCCTTCTAAATTGGATCAATTTATTTCCAAAATTAGGGATGTCTAGTATATTTATTTCTATATTTAGAATACTTCTTACAGAAATTCCATTAAGCAAACAGCGATGACTCAGATGAGACGCCGCATTGTGCGGCGTCTCATATGGGTCTACGCTGTTTGCAAAGGCCTTTTTTCTAGACGTTAGGCATAAATGGGTTAAAGTAATGCGACAGCTTTGGGATGCCTTGTTCTTTGATTGTTGTTAAACTTATGATAAAGTATTTCCTCGTAAACTAATGATGATCGTGTCGAAACACAAAAAGACACTGACTTTGGCAGTCGTTTCTGTCAAATATTGTTTTATGTTATATATCTGCTTTGCTTCTACTATAGCATGTTGTCTAAATTTCGAACTTTTAAAGACCTTGACATGATAAAGTTGGTAAGGACATTCAATGTAATGTGAATAGGACTTATCTAACTTTATAGGTCATGTATGGTTTTAGAAGTTGGTTTAATAAACCCAAATCAGTCTGTTAAAACCCAAATGAAGACCGATGCGGAATATCGTGTACTTACTTTTGGTCTTATCATGTGTTTTTCAGATACACCGGACTCAGCATGCATTCTTCTACGAGATAAACGAAACTTTTATGAACGTATCTGTTTCAATAATCTACTAGTTTTAAATGACCCGAACAAACTCTTGCCACGTGGTTGAATAAGGTGAGTGGTTATGACATACGACCCATTGTCGCATGCCGCGGCTCATAGACCATCGCTATTATGACAATATTGCATCATTCAAACCAATAGCGCTACTCGAAGGAGCCTGGATGTACATGTGATTGGCATCAATATTTTTTTGTTGCTTACCGGTATATTTCGTGATGTTCCATTCACAATTCTTTGGTATCCTAAATCTGTAAAATCATTTTAGCCTCGCTCTGGAAAAATCGGGCTTAATGCATATGCGTTAAGTGTCGTCTCAGATTAGCCTGTGCAGTCCACACCGACTAATCAGGGGCGACACTGTCCGCTTTCAGACCTAGTTAAGTCATATGGTTCAGATTTAGCTTTGATTTCAACCGATTCCTATTTCGGATTCAACGTTGAATGAAAGACATGTTGTTGTTTTTTTTCAAACCTTTATGTTACATTTAATCGTAACTGTTTTACACCTGTATTTAGTATTTATTCAGATGAGACCATCTCAAGGTGAAAAAAGAATGCTTAACTGCTTCTTGTTAATTGCTTTTGCTCAATAAACATTTGAAAAAAAATGCGTTGTTGCAGATATCAATCTTGAGAGTAGCGACTGCTTGATTACTTCTTGACATTCGCCTTTTGATCTATATGCAATTCGTATTTGTGCTCAAAAAGTGAATGTTGCTGACAACCGCTTTGAAATATTTACATTTATACCGTTTGAAATACAGACATGTCGAGAACATCTTTTTATGAAATTAATATAAATTTAAATAACCAGTTATGAATTTAAATGACATGTTCATGATGCAATATTCTGAACGACATTTAACCATGTGCATCGGGAGTTAAAAAAGGATATGGGTATAAACAATATATACATATATTTATTCCATATATTTATACATGTACTCACATTTGTGTTAATAAGACTTTGTAAAACATTGATCTGTCAATACCAAGAAATCGAAATTAAAAACATCGACCGGTAATTTAAGTTCTTTGAATCGGGAAACTAACAAAGCTAACAATGGGAAAACAATCCTTAATGCATGCTTTTAAAGTATACTCCCAGATAACCATGTGCAGTTACCGCTTTTATGAAATGTTTCGTTTAAAGGAAGTCTCCTATAAAATCTATTCTATGAGGAAAGTGTCGTCCCTGATAAATCTGTGTGGGCTGCACAGGCTAATCCGGGACGACATTTTAAGCACATGCATTATACCCCGTATTCACAAAACGCGGCTTATATATTAAGCTATAAAGGCAATCAACTAAGCGACAACGGTGCTTACATGTGTTCACATAAAATAAATATTTGTTTGAATAGAACTGAATTTCTTCAACAGATTAACATGACGAAAGAGACTCATTGGTATACAACATCCGTTCAAACTTAAAAGTCGATTGGTCGATAACACTTTCGTAGTCTTATAACATATGGAGCGAACACCATAAACTGATCTTGAAAACAACATTCGCAAAGTGCGCTTTATTGATAGTATATGTTATGTTAGTATGCAATGCGTACACAGAAAAAGAAACGCCGTTAACATTGAAATATATTGTACGATATATGCCGCGAAATTCCAACGTATGTTTAATTCTGAAAGGTAAAGATACTTTCGCATCTCCTGAACGTACTGTTTGAGATCTCATACATGCGAGAGTGAGTTACAAGGTCCATCAACACTACAGGTCCAAAAACTACCGTCACTGCAGCAAGCCTTCCCGGATCGTTCACCTGTAAAACAACGATATGAGCCTTACTCTGGGAAAGCAGAGACGACACGTTCCGCCTTGACTTGATTTTCGCTAAGAATAGACCTTTTTTAGCGAAAAATTCCGTAAAAGCGAAAAGTGTCGTCCCTGATAAGTCTGTGCGGACTGCACAGGCTAATCTGAAATAACTCTTTACGCACATGCATTAAGCCCATTTTTCGCAGAACGGGGTTTATTTACATTGATCACCGTTTTCAACAGTATACAAGTCATATCGTGGCGGCCATTTAACATACACTTTTAATTGGCTAGCTGATTTCCAATTACTTAGTACTAGTGGTGAGTTGATTAATCAGATCGTCGACGCGTCATCGACGAATTGCTGCTGACGTGACGATGACCATGAAAATTTAGAGTCAACGAAAAGTTGACGATTATTTTACCGCACGGATCATTCGATATATATGTTTTTGTGTGCAAAAGTTTAAATCTTTAAAAATATATTTTAAGCACTCAGCCCCTTGCATATTCAGCTCAATTTTTTGACAATAACAATAGTGCAGTAAGGTTAAATATTTCAGCGTACATAAATTACAACTTTCAATGTTTTCAATGAGATACAAGTACAAGTACAACGAACGCAGACAGCAAAATAAATACGAAATCATGGAGGATTTACAAATTGCAAATGCAATTCCTAATGGCAATAAGTAAGTTTTCAATCCTTATTGTCTTTCTGAGTTGTATCAAAAACAACGGTAGTGGATCCAGTGGGGCTGAAATGTTATCATGGTTATTCAGGTAAATTTTACATAATTTCGCGACCTGTCAAATTGTGTTCCTGCATCATGTAATGTCTAGGAATCATCTTTCCTCATATACTTAGTTTAAATGTTTTTTCTTGCTGAACAATATAAAGTTAATTAATAAAATTGTCATATATTAGTTGAATTCATATTGGCTTTGTAATTGAGCCTGCGGCCTCAGGCCAATACGGCTGTCTTCAGCTCAATAACAAAGCCAATATGAATTCTTAACTACGGAAGCGAAGTGTGGGGTTTTGTCAAAGGTTTATCAATTGAAAGGGTTCATTTGCAATATTGTAAGCAAATACTTGGTGTAAAAAGATGCACTCAAAATGATTTCGTATATGGTGAACTTGGCCGTGTAAATTATCAATGCAGGAGATATATTAATATAATTAAATACTGGATAAAACTTTTGAGAACATCAGATAATAAATTTAACAAAAAAGTTTATTTGACTTTATTAAATGATAGTATTGAGTATCCTAACAAGAAAAATTGGTGCACATTATTAAGGGATATACTAAGTAATTTGGGATTTTATGATGCTTGGCTTTTTCAAGATGTTGGAAATGAAAATATGTTTGTATCAGTCGTAAGACAAAGATTGAGCGACACGTTTGTGCAGAATTGGAATGAGCGACTTCATACTTCTACTAGGGCAAATTTTTATAAACATATCGCCGTTTTTCAATTTCAACCGTACCTGAATATATGTAATGTCAACAAGTTTCGAGTAAATTTATCAAAATTACGTATGTCATCACATAGATTAAATATCGAGTCAGGCAGATGGGCTAGACCTACACCAATTCCATTAGACCAAAGAAAGTGTACTGTTTGTAATAAACTCGAAGATGAGTTTCATTTTATTCTTGAATGTACAATATATACTGAACTGAGATCAAAATATATTCCATTGTATTACAGAAAACGACCAAACATGTACAAATTTATCGAGCTAATAACATCAAATAATGAACTTTTAATAAAAAAATTAAGCTGTTATATTTATCAATCTTTTAAGGTTCGAACGCATAATACATATGTGTCATCAATTTGATGTATTCTGAAATGTTTTGTGTGGTATATATCTTGTTGTAACTTTAATTGCATTTATTATGTACTGCATATTAATTGTTGGGATAGTACCGCATATGAACCGTGTTTTTTTCTGTCTTTGTGTTTAAACGGTCGCCTTTAATGGACTGTCAAAACTGTATTTGAATGTATTTAATCAATTGCCATTATTATCTTTTTAATGAAAGTTATATTATAGTATCGTATCTGTTCCTAGATGTATTCTACGACAATATGGCTGCATTTTTAGAACTGTTATGCACTGATTTACAACTATTATGTCACATTAAATACTATACTTGTAACATCTATATTTTCATAGAGCATATTACAGGACCTTTTGACCATCTACATTTTTGATTGCGTAGGTGGTCTGTTTAAGGTTTATTAAATGCTTGTTTTTTAATATCAAACGCAACCAGTTAAAACGTTTTGTTTCTCGTGTTTGTTTAACTACATACACCTTGTCATAATATCATAATATCAGTCTAATTAAATAATATGTTGTACTATGAGCAGAGCCTTTGAGCTGCCTATATTTTCGTTTCGCATAGGTAGCAAGCAAGGGCTAATTCTTATGAAATTGATACAAGCATGAAAAAAGCATAATTGATATTTAGTTAAATACTGTGTGCTATCACGTGAAACGAAATTTTAGTAAAACGTGTTATTATTATGACAATTGTCCTGTGAAGACCCAATATATGTACAATAAGCTTATTTGATATGTTGTTGTCATAATTAAGCTCCATTACAAATGATGTAATACGACCTATTCAATTACATATATACTATCAATAGTTATTAATATAATTATACCTATATTTTATTATACATGTATGAATTGTTGCAATGAAACGTATGATTTTTTTATTTCTTTTTGTAAATTCATGAATTATTTATGTTGTAAACACTGTATGCTTACTTTGTCCACTTGGGCTTTTGGCCTTCTGGATGTGTTGTTTAATAATAATAATAATATATAAATGTACTAGTAACATACGAATATTCATAATTAAACCGACTATGTTAATCCGGATTAGTACAAGGTATTTTTATTAGAAAATCTTGCTTATGAAGACCTTATAAATGTAAATTACAGTATTTTTGGTATATTGCATTAAATTGAGTTTATTAGCCTCATACACTCTGACGCACTTAGGATATATTTAATTACATGTATACTTTCGATAATTACTTATGCTCTAGTGTAATGTATAATAATTCATAATGTATAATAATTCATGTATGCACCGTTGTAACCAAACGATTTTATTTCTTTGCATAACTTTATTTTGTATAATCATAAACTGTGTATTGTGTAAACACTGTATCATGTAAGCTTGCTTTGTCCACTTGGGCTTTTGGCCTTCTGGATGGATTGTTTAATAAACTTCATATTTTATGAATTCAACTAATCAATAACATTATAAAACAACCCCTTTAAACCTATCAGCGATCGTAATACGGATGTGTATAGCGGCTATAGCCAATTCATTCAAGATGTCGGTCAGAGAAGAATTTGTTCCCTTTCCATGTCAAGAAACTATTATCATAAGGTACATATTCAAGTAGATATTTTCATATTCTTCTGATAATGATCATACAAGTTTTTCTTTTGAAATAAAATTACTTTTTAAAGGTCTGTTTTTATTTAATAATCTGTATTACTCTTCACTCTGTACAAGATTTGTTGTAGTTATTGGGGTTTAACGCCTTTTTCACTCAGTACGTAACATTGCAGCCAATATTTCAAACACAAAGCAAGATTTTTAAGCATGTATTCATTATTAAATCACAAAACACATAAGGAATAGTCATGATAAAGTTCTTTTTGATAAAATATAGTAATATAATGTTAATATCAACAAAAACATTGGTTAAATATTAAAAACTTATTTTTTTGTTAAAAAAAGCTGATTAATTGATTAATCGCTGATTATGGCCTCCGATTAATCGACTCCGTTTTGGTGAACCGATTCCAATCACTTAGTACAAAAGTTAGTACACATGCTTTTATCAGATCTGTTAACTGCCCTACTTGAATCAGAGGTATGGGGAGAATGGTCGTATATATATGAACACATCACTTGCGAATGTAAATGTTCGTCACATCATTAAAAAACAAACTGCAATACAGTTTTGAGATGTTCACTGCTTGCTACTACACTTGTACAGTACAGGTGAGATATGACATAATGTTGAGAAAGGTATACAAACTGACCACAACTTGGTAGATCTCCTTCTTGTGCCCAGTTTTTATTATGTCGTCAATGCAGCCGTTTGTGATGTTGTACCGTTTCACGTTCTTGCCAAAACGTGACGCCACGAGGAGTTCTACAATGGAAGAATGACGTCATTGACAGAGATACAGTGGGCGGAACGGTTTCTAACACGTTCTGACCCAAATCGTTCAGTTAGCAAAATCTTTAAATCATGAATTTGATTTCTTAGTGACGCGGAATAGTAATGACACACCATGACCGGGATATTTAATAACTATGTTGTGAATACTGCCACCTCCACACATGAATTGTAAAATGTAAATTAGAATTGTACGTACGCTTCCGTTTGGTCAAAATACACACTCGTGTATCGACTACTCGACCCGGAAACACGATGCTGACGTCCATCTTTTCAAGGTCAAACAAGTAAAACTTATCGTAAATTTCCATGACCACTGATCTGTTGTCTGCTTCGTAAAACCTCATGTTTGCATTGCAGGCCACCTACTGATGAATATAACGCTTGCAAGTATGACGCACGATATTTTGTTATTTTTTGAAAAGTTTACTTAATTGGACTGTTTTGTAATCAAATTAATCATGAACGTATCTTAAGTATCGAATAATTTTCAGGGGGAATGCAACATTTTACAAAAATATGGACGTTTTAAGTGTAGAAAGAATAATAACATAAAAGAAACTCAATACAAAATATTTGAAAACAAAACTGTAATTAATGGATTATTTATATGAGCCGCGTTCTGGGAAAGACTGGGCTTAACGCATTGCGTAGAGTGTGCAGTCCGCAGAGGCTAATCAGGGACGACAGTTTCCACACTGAAATTTCGTCTAAAAGAGACTTTATTCTAACGAAAAAATTCAACAAACGTGGAAAGTGTCGTTCCTGATTAGCTTGTGTGGACTGCACAGGCTAATCTGGGACGACAATTTACGCACGTGAATGAACCCTGCTTTTCACAGAACGGGGCTCATATAGACGTCATCATTATATGTTGTCGAAATTCATTGAAGCAAATGGGAGCAATACACATACAATTAGCAAAGAGCGAAATAAAAACCGTCGTCTAACAAGTTCTCGGATGGCGCGGTATTCCAGTCTGCCGACATCATACACGCCGACTATGTTCGGCGAGTCCTCTCCCGCACTGCCGGCCACGAACAACGCATCCTGGTGGCCCAGTGGAACACGTCCTGTGGAGACAGACTTTATTGAGGCTACCGGTATTAAAGAATAATTGTTAAGTGTTCCGAATGATATTGCGGTGTATTTTACTTGATAGCGAAACAATTAATATTTCCTAAAAACAATAATGTGTAACATTAAACATTTAACTAATATAATTGTTATGGTGGTCCGCCGGAAAACACTTTCTGTTTAAACAGACTTTATTGAGGCTAATTAAAGAATAATTGTTAGTTTTCTTAATGCTATTGCGGTGTATTTTTACTTTATAGCGAGGCCATTGAAATGTTGTTTTTTTTCTCTGCGCACACAGTCCCCGTTGTTGTTTTATTGAATAATATGTGTAACCTTTAACTAATATAATTTTTAAGTTATATTATAAGCAAATACGTTTCTCTGAAATATTTCTTTACAATAAAAATAAATATAAATAAGCTGTATGTTATTAAAGTCGCGAATCAAGAGGACTAAACATGCGCTAAAAATAACAACTTGAACTAAATAAAATATAATAAATGACGTTAAAATTAAAACGAAACCGAAAACGAAACCGGAAACGAAACAGCCCTAACAATAGGTAAAATATAATTATATATGAGCCGCACTCTGCGAAAATGGAGTTTAATGCATGTGCGAAAAGTGTTGTCCCAGATAGGTATGTGAATCTGCACAGGCTAATTACGGACGACACTTTTCGCTTTAATAGAAATGTTCGTTTAAAGTAAGTCTCTTCTAAAGTAAAATCCAGTCTAAGCGACAAGGTTCGCCTGTGCTGACTGCATGATCTAATCTGGGGTGACACGTAACGCCTGTGCGGACTGCATGACCTAATCTGGGGTGACACGTTACGCAAATGCATTAATCCCCGTGCCTGTGCTGACTGCACGACCTAATCTGGGGTGACACGTAACGCAAATGCATTAATCCCCGTTTTACCAGAACGAGGCTAATATATTTTATAATTATCGCTACTTACTCGATCCTTTCTATTGGCGTCCTGGCCCACCGATCTGTGGTCCTCTTTTTGTCCCGGGATCGAGCCCACACCCTGAGGTTGTTGTCATCTGCAATCGTTACCACCGTTACCATGTCAACGGTGCGCGCGCGGGTCAGATAATGTGTGTGTTCCAGACGATCTTTCTCCTGCCGCGAAGAGCGGTGCACGATGCCGTGAAAATATGTCACATCTTGTAATCTTAATCGTTGATACAGACCAAACCATGAGTAGTTGAATAAATAACATTTTTGTTCCTAACCAAAGTCCTATTATTAATTTATATATTTATTCATGTATGTATGTAATTTTGTATTTATTTATTTAATAAATGTTATTTGTTTATTTTTCAACGAAGAACTGAAATATTTTACGTAACTTGTATTTGGTAAGCCTTCTGAATTGTTACTGCATGTAAAGATTTTACATGGATAAAGATATGTGTAAAACCCCGAACATGTTTCAAAGGAATAATTACCTGAAGTGTGGAAAGAGCTGACAAAGGCGATGGATTCGTCGCTCATATAGTAGATATATCTGCCGTTGGCACTGAAGTTTATACTGTGGATGTTGAGATGCTCGTCGGCTAAAAGAATGAAAGTTACACAAATGAGCCTCGCTCTCGGAAAACAGGACATACGGTCTGTGCGTGAAGTGTCGTTCAATATTAGCCTGTGCAGTTTGCACCTGCTAATCAGGGGCGCAACTAACCGCCTAAACTGAATTTTCGATAGAAAGAAACTTCCTTTAAACGAAAAAAAACGTAAAAGCGGAATGCGTCGTCCTTAATCAGTTTGTGCTGACTGCACAGTCTTATCTGGGACCACACTTTACGTACTAGCAAGAAGACCCGTTTTCCCATAGCGAGTCTCTAATACATTCTTTATCTTAGTAAATACTTGTATTCATATGTAGGATGTGCTCTTATAAATCAGTATTAATTAATCAATCGATATACGTATTTCAAACCATATATGTCTTTATTTACATACGTTGAATAGAACGAAGACGGTTGCCATTAAAATCCGCGTAGACGATTTCGCTAGTTACATGAGAACCGGTGTACACGACGTGAGTTTTGTCAGGGCAGATGTGAGAACCCATGATCTCCCAATTCTCGATATCAAAGCCTCGCCACGCGGGCATAAATGTCATGGAATCAAGGTCAAGAACACGAAAAAAGTATCCATATGAACTTATCAACGTATCTGTCTCGACATTTTCAAAGGAAAGATAAGAAAAGATGTTTTCATTTTAAATGTTCGTTCTTTGACATAATGATTGTATTCATGTTCACTGAAGTAAATACTCTCGCAGAGGATGATCCGGGACGACACTTCCTGATAAACTGCATTTTGTGGCGAATTTATTAGCCGTTGTTAGAATGAAACGTTTTAGAAAATTACGTGTTTACACTTACTTATTAATCCAGTTTAAAAGGGTGTATCATATAACATACTAGTAATGACATGCTATGTCGTGAAAATCTGAATAAATAAAAACGATGACGCATATCATAGTGGATGATATCACACTTCTCATGAAACACTAATGTCAGTTCTTACTCCTATACAAGTGCTTATGTATTTGACATCTGTATATGATTGTTTTGTTAAATAACATGAAGAAAATGTTGTCAATTTATAGAAAAAAAAACTTTAAGAAAGGCTTATTGAAGCCAAATAAATAAGAAAAGACCAACTATTTTTTATTTTAATAAATAAAAAAATGGTTAAAATTATTCATACACAATTTGCAATTATGCATAATTTTCTTCGACTGAAACTAATTGAAGTTCTTATGAACCTGCCTTAATATAACTACATGTACCTGTCAAATATCAACTTCAAAGGAACAATGTTGTTATCTTTTCAGTGATACATTGTATGCTGATTACCTGTGCAGGAGGAAAAAATGAAACCAGATACATTATGGACTCAAATTTAACCCAGAAAAAAGCTAGGAACTTGCATTTTTCTTTACCAACATGACCCCAACCTTTAAACAAAAGCAGACAACTGTACTAAGCATTTTGTATGAATGATGGCCTTTTTTTCACAGAATATGCATATTATTAATGTTTAAGTTTGCGTACCACCCAAAATATTTCCTATGTCCCTTGACATATTGCTTTAATATTTTGCATACTTCTTTACCAGCATGACCCCAACCTTTAAACAAGAGCAGACAACTGTATCAAGCATTTTGTAAGAATTATGTTTTCACTTAGAATATTCATATTATTGATAAATCTATGTTAAAGTTTGCGTACCACCTCAAATATTTTCAATGTCCCTTGACGTATTGCTTTCATATTTTGCAAACTTCTTTACCAACATGACCCCATTCTATTAACAAGAGCAGACAACTGTATCAAGCATTTTGTAAGAATTATGGCCCTTTTTGTCTAAGAAACTGAATATTTTCTTAAATTGTGAGTTTAGATCCACTTGACTTCTAAAGTATCAAAGCCATTGCTTTCAAACTTCAAATATTTTCTTACTACCATGAGGGTACTGTACCTGGCAAGTTAAATTTGACCTTGACCCCCCCCCCCGCCCCCCCCCCAAAAAATAATATTTTTTTGCCTTTTTTTATTTTTGAAAGATTGTCTGATATATGACCACACCCCACATTATACCCCCGCTCAACCCCTCCCCCGCCTTACCCAACCCAATTTTTTTTCTATGAAACATGGTTAAAAAACAACAAATATATATATTTACTTTATTTTCGAAGGACAGTCCAAACATCCCACTCAAGCTATTGCTATCAAACTTGAAAAAAATCTTATTAGTTTGTTTTATGTCTTAACAAATGTTCAATAGATTGTTAAAAATATACCTTGACCTTATTGAACAATTTGAATAATTTCCCCATGATGGCCTATGTTATACTGTCAAGCACTCGAATAGTCGAGCGCGCTGTTCTCTGACAGCTCTTGTTTTCTTTATTTTTCATTCAAACATACATTGTAGATGGTTTCTATGTTCGAAGATTGTTATTTCCTTTTGCCATGTTTTTGACAATTTATTTAAAAAAAGACTCGTGACTAGAGATTGCAATTTTTCTCGTTGTCGAAGGATGATGACATCACTTGTTTTTTTTCTTTATTCCTTTTGTCACATGTTATAAACTATCATATGTGTATATATTATGCATTTATCTATTAATACATACTAAAAAAGGTGTTGTTTGTTCAACATTTGGATGAATGAGAATGAATTTTGTAAATAAATGGTTAACAAAAAATGGAGAAAACAATTTGGGAGTTCAAAACTGAAAATGTAAAAAAAAAATATTGTACAGTGAATTGTATTTAAACTTTAATGATCAGAATACCACAATACTTAGAAATATGCGAAGGAAGAAGAGAAAATCAACATGTCAACACCCTCAATCTGCGCAGAAAGCGTTAATTTTTTCATACACTTGTCTTTTCTTTCATTTTAATGAATGCCGTTAGAGTCCCGGTATAGCTACGGTACATAAGAAAACCGTCGCTCTGCCGGAATGCCACCGGCATTCACCGGGGCTCCGCCGGGGCATTACCGGCGACGACCGGGGTGAAACCGGGGCGTTGCCGTAGCTCTGCCGGGGTCTGATACCGGTATAGACACGGTGAGTGCCGGCGGTGTGACGGTATACCGGGGCTCAGCTGGGACGCTGGCGGCAAAAACCGGGGCTTGACCGTGATAAGCCGTAGCCAGTCCGGGTTGACCGGGACTCTGCCGGGCTTTTGACCGGCTTCAACCGAGTCGGCATCGGGAAATAGTGTGACTGCGTTCAAAAATGTCTACGAATCATCCAGGTCCTCGCCGGTCGACCGGCGTTAGCAAACCGGGATGAACCGGGGCTCTACCGGCAAAAGTGAGAATTGGGCTAAAGTGGATTTTCTTTTGTATACACATTACAAAGGAAGAATGAGTGTTTTCCTGATCTATTAATTATGTAATAGAAAGCTATTTTAGACTATTGAAAGGTATTTGTTTGACGCCAACAATAACAGTTTTTTTGCGGCCATGTTGTTGTTGTATATCTTCACCGCCTAGACGAACCTCTACCAGATATGTAGAGTTGAACAAAAGGTTATCGTTCTCATGACCATGTCGTATTGTCCTCCACCGTCTATGAACACTGTAGTATATACACAACTATTGTCTTTTCTTGCAGTCTCTGAGCTTCTGCACTCAACCGCTAGGGTCCATCCGTATAAATTCAGACAAAGGGAGAAATTCTGACAAAACATCCTAAATGCATTTTACGTCACACTAAACCTAGCCTCAGGCCTTCAGCGCCTACAGCGCTTTGATTTAAATAACGTGGCGACCGTGTCCTTGCTTTTTCCAGCAGTGCAGAACCTGTAGTCAAAATCGCCGTTTAGCAGCGGTATGCCTATACATTGTTTACCTGCAAACAGGAATGTGAAAATGAAGGTTATATAATCTTTTTTATTTAAACCCTATAACATCGGAAACTTTGGCAGTTGAATCGATTCTATTACATAGCAAGAACATCTTATTAATGTCTTTTGAGATGATTCTAAGAGCGCACCCCGAGTGGGGATCGAACAAGGGATAGCCCGGTCGCAAAAGAACAACATATCGACTGCATCACTGCGACCTTATAAGGAATGAATGCAAATGCAGCCTGAAAACTACCAATGCTTTGCAATGACCGATAATTGTGATATGTTTGCATGGGTTTAGTTGTTGTTGTTTTTGTTATAAAAAGAAAGTAAATAAAAAGTAGGTAATTTTAAATGTGGAAGATACATTTTAAATATGCATTTTACATTTCAAGTATACATTTTCCTTGAGAGGTGAAATGACGTTGTGTTTATGAATTTACAGTGAATCAGAACTGATTGTTGATAAAAAATTTCCGATATTCTTTGTTATTTCATTTCATATCATTTATTCGTCCCGAAAATTCGTCAATAACAACCAACACTGTTGAATAACAATATGGTGTTTGAATAGAACTCGTTACAGGTTCTTTCCTAGTATATAGTAAAATTCATTTGTGGCTTGGTTTAATTATTGTGTTGATGTTCTGTTTGTTTGTAAACTCAATGTTAAAAGACTAGCAAAATACAAATAAACATGTATACATACAAAATTAAAAATATATATTTCAATATAGAGTTTTTTTATTAGTAATGCTAATCTGTGTGCAGACCTTCTACTTTTATTCCGTTGCCCAACTTCATGGCGATCCACTCGTCACCATGACACAACGTGACCTTTCTGCACTGAGCTTTACCCGTCACATTGCGTAGCAACCGTGGAGGGTCGACCTTGATATTCCAGATTTTGATTTATTTTGGTTTCGTTTCTGTATATGACTGTGCATTATTTCATGTTTTATCACACCTGGACTTCTCACGTTCAATTTTTGTTTTATCGTAATGGAAATTTGTGGCCTCGATTACGCGTATATATTATGATAAAGAAAGTTCAAAACTGTAATAAAATATCAACTCGTACAATGTATACATGTCGAAAATAGCGAAACTAATAACGTTAATTCAGTTTCGTAAAAAAAACCAGCCACTATTTTATAAAGTTAAGCCATTACGTATAAGGAACCTGTGATGACGAAAGTTCCACACGAGGTCATCGTCATCATATTAATGTGAGTGGCGTGCACGTGATGCTGTGTAGCAGCTGACCCCCGTGACGCTCCAAGATGTCGAACCACACTTTAAAGTTGTACTCACGTTAGCGCTGCTTGAATTCGGCTGTTGTCTGAAACAAAACCAGCAATCGATTGAGCCGCGTTATGCGAATATGGGTCGTATGCCAATTGCGCAGTCTGGTCAGGAGTTCCTCTGTCCGCTATCAAGTCACGCGAGATTTCGTGATGTCATAAGCAGACAGGGTAGTACCTGATCCGAATGAATGAATGCGCAGGCTGGCCTGGGGCTTTGCTGACCACATGCAGAATAAGACCAGTGTTCGCATGAAGCGGCTCAATTCATGAAGAACTTTTAAGAAACATTGTTCAGTGATTGGCCTTGTATAAGGTCTGTATACATATTAATTAGTATGAAAAAAAAACGAATGTTTTAATTAATTTGGTTAAAGAGAAGTTTTCACTTGTGTGAGCGGGGTTTCTGAAGTAATAACGATATTTGCCGAGCAAATCTCTTATTCAATGATCTTCAATTCTACCGGATATGTACATTACATGAGTGTGTATTATTGTATTGCCTTAATGTATGTGACTGCATCTGAGTCTGTTTAAGGGAAAACTGGGCTTAACGCGTAAAGTGTCAGCACAGGCTAGTCAGTGACGAATCCAGTTTTGGCGGAAAGTGTCGTCCCTGATAAGCCTGTGCATCAAGACCAGTTTTCTTAGAACCAGGCTCATATGAGCCCAGCTTCAAACCTCGTTACCCTCCAAGCGTCCTAGTAGCTGAGGCACGAACTGAACCGGATCCGTCTGCAGCTCCTTCCGGGACAGCAGAAACGCCTCCAGAATGCACTTGATCAAGGGTTCCCCGGGGAACGCCGCTTTGTTCGCCGTGAAGTTGTCTAAGAGAGCACTGGGAGAGGCGTGAGAAACATGCGTAAATTACATACTTTAAGACGTGTTTCGCTCATCTTCCAGTGTTAATACAAGAGACAATGTTTTTGTTTATTTTAACGAAAAGCTAAAAGTGTTACCGAGCAAAGTTTACTTTCTTATTTGTTAAGAGCTATATATAATTTTCTCATTCAAAACTCAAACAATCTAAATTAAAGTGAGACTGATTGATTTTTATATGTGTTTAATTGTAATATAATGATAAAAATATGTTACAATAACACAAAATAGGCAAGAAAAATTATACATTAAAGACGATTTTCATAATGTGCAGCAAATTGTGACGAAGATATTTCGTACATGTTTTCCTACAATAACCGGAGCATTCGTCTTTTTATTAGGATCGGAGTTAGTGTTCGTGTGTCGTGTGAATAGATATCGTTGCAGGGAATTAAAATTGTGTCTTTGTGTCGTATGAACGAATCTACACTAAAACTTAATTAGATTTACATCGTACATGCATGATTTACATGCTGGCGAATTCGACTGTACAGACATTTTCGATTTAAGAATTAAATATCTGGCTTATTTCGCATTTTTTGACACATATTCTTCTTAACTTCCTCTAATTTATATTGAAATATATGTATAATAAGTTTCTTACACATTGTATATAAATTCATAAATATTTGACAAAATCGTGCTGTCTCACTTTAACGTGTATTTAAACAGGTAAAAAGGTTATTTTATCACCATACAATTACATCAGGTAACTAAGTCCGCATACAATAGTTACAGTGGTTACAATGACAGTAAACGACAACTAAAACCAATGATAGAATGTTAAGTCGTAACAATTTAAGTGAGTAATATAACATACGATGTGACATTTCTTAACCATAAAACTTACTCGACCGGAAGTGCGTGTAGCTTAGCAACGCAGAAGTGCACGTTGGCGAGACACTCCTTCTTAAGAAGGTCAATGTGACCCGCGTGCAGGCGGTGATAGGGCAGATTTTTGAGAGCCCGGATGTTGAAGTCATCCTATCCGAAGCAATGGGGATGTGACGTCACTAAGCGGTCCTATTCAATTACCGCCCCTTTAGCATTCGTGTACGGCTTTTTTCTTCCTGGAATAGATCACTACAGCTTATTTTAGCATCATTCTCTGAAAACTAACCTGTATGCATGTGCGTAAAGTGTCTTCCAGTCAGCAGATGCTAATCCGGGACGGCAATATCCGCCTTAACTGAATTTTCGATAAGAAGAGACTTCCTTTAAACAAAGAAATACCTTAAAACGGAAAGTGTCGTTCCTGATTAGCCTGTGTAGACTGCACAGGCTTATCTGGGACGACACTGTACGCACATGCATTAAGTCGGTTTTCCTACAGCGAGACTTATATGGATACTCCCGAGCAAGCACATGAATTTGGTAACATGTATTTTCGGTGAAAATTTCGATATTTCAGGGAGTGAATTAATAAAACTGATATTAATTCTCTATTTAAAAATGACTTGCGGCAATTCGAAAAAAAAGACATGTTTAAAAACTTATGATAAAAAGTTCCTCATTATACTTCTATATTGGAAGATCAAAAATTATCAAAGACTCACATAGCAAATTGCGCCTGATTGGAAAGTCAACGTATATTTTCATTTTTGCGTACTTGTTATTGTGATTATCTTTCTGATATTACGACTAACTGTCCATGCATATCATAACAAAGCTCAATACTACCGTTTGCCCAGGTTCCCGCGAAGAAATCCGCTAGGTTGCCTTGGAGACTCTTGTTCTGCGCATCATCTGCACAGTAGCGCTCGTGCTTAGCTTCCGTAAACTGACGGTGGTACCAGTTTAACACGCGCGCACCGTTTGCACCGCGCTCAACTGCGATGAAAATAAAACAACACATCTGTTAATTATAGTCAATCACACAGCATTGAAAAAAACGCGCAGTGGGTATATAGTACATGTACTGTTTAAATGCCTTGACTTATTACATGCAGAATGAAGCTAATTTACCACTCCCGCGGATACTAAAGTCATAATCAAGTCACTGAAAGAAAGTTGAACTCAGTGTTTCTATAACCGCTTTTTCTTAATTTTAATAATATGCGATGCTGATAATGCATTGGAAATCCCAATATAAATCGCCATAGTACATATAACATCATTGTCTTCTCATCAGCTCGACGTTCGTAAAACATTAAATTCAAACGAGAAAATAACAGTAAAGTTCAGTACCGATATATTGGTCGATGTCCGCCCGTATGCACACGAGAAGTAGAGGGGGCAGTCTGCGCATGGGCGGAGTCCAGTAGGTGTAGGCGTCATTTAATACGTCATCATCGCAGGAAAACACGTCATCAAGCTCCGCCTCGGTGATTCCGTTATTGGCTGAAGTAAAGATCCATATTGAACTGGATTTTTGCTAAATGAGACTTCCATTAATGTGCTGGCAAGTAGATAAACAAGTGATCCTCGTTCTTGGAAAGCTGGTCCTAATGCATGTTCGAAAAGTGCCGTCCCAGATTAGCATGTATGGTCCGGGCAGGCTTATCGGGGAAGACATTTTCCGCTTATACTTTGGTTAGTATACAAACTCTTCTAAACAAAAATCCAGTTAAGGCCGAATAAGGTGCATTAAGGCCAGTTTTCTCAGAATAAGACTTAAATACAAGTGACTCAACCCCCACCTAAGGTAAAATATCCCAAGGCGCGACACACCAATATCCGGCCGTGCAGTTTCTCCAGACGACCAGAGCGACTCTGGTCCCTGGCCGTCTTTACCTTATATGGTAATCATAACCATATATGTCACAACACAAACATCTATAAATAAACGTTATGAATGAGTGTAATATGACCATATATGAAGAAAGCGTAATCAAATAACGTGCGAGGGGTACCGAATGGAGAAACAAGAAAAAACATCGTTGGGATAATCTCCCCTTTTGATTGCACACGAGCTTTCAAACGGTTGAGATCCGGTATTGTATACGTTTGGGACATTGTTTTGAGATCAAGAAGTCATTTCGGCGCTTATATATTTCAGTTTTGTTTTTGAACTTGCAATAGCTATCTTTTAATTGTGATTTGGTGTATTTCGACGTTGTAAAGTGTATAATTCAAAGTGGCATTCATTTTCGCGACCTAGTGATAGTCCTAGTAACTCGGTGTGAGTGAACGAAGGATTTGTGTTTACTTTTCACCTTAAGTTCAACTGTGCGTTTTATTACCCATTTTGTGATCTATTAAAAACACGTGCTTCGCGCATTTGGACACTTACAGTGTGTTTTACACTAGTGCAATAATTGACACTTTTGATGTGTTTATAGTGACTGTGTGATATTTGCATTGATTGAACACTTACCAGTGGATTGCAATTTTGAGTGACACTTTAATACTAATTATTAAAAAACAGATGCTTCGCGCATTTGGACACATTCAGTGTGTTACACACTAGTGCAATAATTGACACTTTTGACATGTTCATAGTGATATTTGCACTGACCACTGACCAGTGTATTGCAATTTTGACACTTATTGATTATTGAAAACTAGTGCTTTTTAAATTGTGTGACCTTTATTTTTATTAAAGCGTGATTGATCTGTTTTGTTTATATTCTTTTTGTGTAGTTAGATACACATAAGACAAGTTTAGTCGTCCTTATTAGTCTTGTTGCAATAGTATTGTTAAGGTAGTATTTGGGTTGTTAAGACTTGTCTTTTTATAATTAGTAGATTTATTACGCAGGCTCTTTTGAACAGGATGCAGTGTTGTGTCAGGAAGCATTTTCCTTTTATTTTTTCAGGTGCCCAAGACAGGAGAAAAGTGAACCGTATTGCTGGGGACTCCAATGCTCATCGGATTAAGGATATTCTTCCTGACGATATAGCTGTCAAATGCCTGCCAATCTCTGATGAGAATATGTAATGACAATGGTATAGAACAGTAATTACAGTTTCAGGTTTGTTTCTATTAATGGTATCACATGTACACATTTTTCTAAACGTTAAAACAAAATGATTAATGAAATAAACAAAAGGTTACCGTTTAAACGGTATCCATATGTCAGTTATAAAAGCGTCATTGACATCGCATTTCCAAACTGAAAGTAATGATTATTTCCAGAAGTTATATTCAGATCATTACCCATTTGGGCAATGACGTCATATTAAAACCAACTGTTCTTGCCGTTGTTGAGTCATTGGGTACACATTTTCTACTTACATGCCGTAGTATTTTATAACAAAGACAAATAAATATTGATCCCACATTTCTTTAATAAGACTACACCTGTGTTAAATTTTTATTGTTTTCTACCTAACAAGATGTACATAAAAACGAGTATCTGTTTATTAAATTAAAAATGAATGCGGATGAATAAATGTCGGAAAAAATGTCCTCATGCACGTTGTGCTGACGCGCGTCAAATGTTCAAGACAATTCGGGGAATGATCATGCAACAAATAGCTGGAAAATTTTCCCGAGCACTTTGTGCCGACGTGTGTCAAATATTCAAGACGTCTAGGTCGTACATGGTGTTTTGTTATGTTTACGCTGTTGTGAATAAGGGCCATCTGGCACACATGATACAAATGTATACCAGTCTTTTTTTAACAGCTTTTAATAAGTTTTGCAACATTGTAACGTAATGAACTAAAATGGATTATGTTGATATCAACAGGCGTTTAAATGTTTACTGTTTTTGTAAACATTTTTGAGAAAACACGAAATGCCACCATTTAAACGTGATACTCATAGTTTCTATAAATGATGTAATTATTTCATTTCTTTATACTTAAACAGTTCAAATGTCAAGTCCTAAGCTTCGTATGATTACAGTATTTGTAATCAATATAAAGTTAAACTTATTATGCTGATGTCATCATGTGCAATGATTGGCATCATTGCGTTTTCTAACTAATTTGCATGGTTATATATTTTATTTAAGCGTGTGGAATATTTTACAGATTGTAGGGAATTGTAATTGCAAACTTTTCATTTTAATCTTGAGGCAAAGCATGAATTTTCCTTGTGTATTCATTCATGTATATTTGTGATTTATTTACAAAGACATTCGCCAACTCTGTTTTCAAAGGTGCCAAATTTTCTTGTGATCGTTTTCGCCATGCATTGTTGAGAGACTTGCGGAAGATGGATGTTCAACAGCTGTATCTTCATCTAGGCTCAAATGACATTCTTACGAATGAAGCGGTGTTTTACCGGTACATATTCAATTATAAAAAAAGCTTTGATATTTAAATTTAATGTAGTTGTTTCCCATAACTATATAAATTTGCAAAACTAACATTTTACATGGTTTATTCCTCAATGAGTCATGGAAACTTGCAATCATTTTAGAAGTGTTATCTAGTTTCTAATTTATAAATAAAGCATTTCACAATATTTTCTATTATCCATGTTAATTTGACATTTTATGCTCCCCCAAAAAATTTGGGGGGGAGCATATAGTCGCCGCTTCGTCAGTCCGTCTGTCCGTCCGTGAACAATTTTTGGATTCTCAGCAACTAAAGGCCGGAATTCAATGAAACTTAATGGGAAGCTTCACTATTAAGAGGAAATGTGCATATTATCAGCGGGTTCTGGTCGGATGATTTGTCACAGAGTTATGGCCCTTTTAAATTTTCTATTAACTGTACATATAGTGCAATTCTTGTCAGGGCTATTTCTCAGCAATTAATGACCGGAATTCAATGAAACTTTATGGGAAGATTAACTACCAAGAGGAGATGTGCATATTATCAGCGGGTTCTGGTCCGATGATTTTTTCACAGAGTTATGGCCCTTTGAAATTTTCCATTTACTGTACATAAAGTGCAATTCTTGTCCGGGCTATTTCTCAGCAACTAATGACTGGAATTCAATGAAACTTTATGGGAAGCATCACTACCAAGAGGAGATGTGCGTATTATCAGCGGGTTCTGGTCGGATGATTTTTCACAGAGTTATGGCCCTTTGAAATTTTCCATTGTACATATAGTGCAATTCTTGTCTGAGCAATTTCTCAGCAACTTATTACGGGAATTCAATGAAACTTTATGGGAAGCTTCACTACCAACAGGAGATGTGCATATTATCAGCTGGTTCTTGTCGGATGATTTTCTACAGAGTTATGGCCATTTGAAATTTTCCATTGTACATATAGTGCAATTCTTGTCCGAGCTATTTCTCAGCAACTTATTACATGAATTCAATGAAATTTTATGGGAAGCTTCGCTACCAACAGGAGATGTGCATATTATAAGCCGGTTATGGTCGGATGATTTTTCACAGAGTTATGGCCCTTTGAAATTTTCTATAAACTGTACATATAGTGCAATTCTTGTCCGGGCTATTTCTCCCCAACTACTGACTGGAATACAATGAAGCTTTATGGGAAGCTTAACTACCTTGAGGAGATGCGCATGTTATTAGTGGGTTCTGGTTAGATGATTTATTTACAGAGTTATGGCCCTTTGAAATTTTTAAGTTACTAAACCATCCATTGTATTAATTTGTCCAAAGTTATGCCCCTCAAGACGTTTCCTTTTATCTGAATATATAGTGCAATATTGTGACAAAAAAAACCTTTGTGGAGCATCACCCGTCGCAAACGGTTTCTTGTTTCATTATTTGCTGTCTACAATTAATTTTACATGAAATAGCAAATGTTTTATTTATGCGCATAATATTAACAATATAATTATACATATTTGTTTATGTAACTATTTTGATAGGTTAGTCAGTCTGCAAAGAAAAAGAACACATTTGTATATATTTTACTCCACATTTTTTATGCCCTTTCGAAGAAAAGTGGGTACATAGTTTTCTCACTGTCTGTCTGTCTGTCACACTTTTCTTGTCCGCTTTCTAATTCAAATAGTTTTCATCTGATCTTTACCGAACTTGGTCAGAAGTTGTATCTAGGCAATATCTAGGTCAAGCGCGAATATGGGCCATGCCGGGTCAAAAACTAGACCATGGGGTCACTTAGTGCATTTTAAGGTTTAAGCATGGTGTCTGCTCTCTAATTGAAGTAGTTTTCATCTGATCTTTACCAAACTTGGTCAGAAGTTGTATCAAGACAACATCTAGGTCATGTTCGAATATGGGTCATGCCGGGTCAAAAACTAGGTCACAGGGTCACTTAGTGCATTTCAAGGATTAAGTATGGTGTCCGCTCTCTAGTTTGGGACTTATTTTGCATTTCTAAATTAACGTTTTTTATGCCGCCGAAGGAGGGCATATAGTGATCGCACTGTCCTTCCGTCTGTTTATCTGATGTCTGTCTGTCCGTCCGTCACACTTTGTGTTTAGGTTTCGAAAAATGCTCATAACTTCTTTTGTCGCTTCAGATTTAACATTCATATTTGATATGCATGTGTACATGGACAAGGCCTTTCCATATGCACACAAATTTTTACCCCATGACCTTGACCTTAGGGTCCGTGTTTAGGGTTCAAAAAATGCATTTAGATTTCGAAAAATGCTCATAATTTCTATCAAAGCATTTATTGGGGGCATACGTCATCCTATGGAGACAGATCTTGTTTAACAATTTAATTGAAATTAATATGTTGTCAACATGAAGTGTATATATGCAAGATCACATTCCCAGTGACAACAACTCTTTAATTGTTGACTGTATTTTAGCTGGACTATTATATATGAAATATATATAGTGGAGCTATCCTACTCACCCCGGCGTTGGCGTTTCCGTGAGCGTGCAAATGTTAAAGTTTGCGTACTACTTCAAATATTTTCAATGTCCATTGACATATTGCTTTCATATTTTGCATACTTGTTTACCAACATGATCCCAACCTATAAACAAGAGCAGACCACTGTATCAAGCATTTTGACAGAATTATTGCCCCTTTTATACTTAGAATATGCATATTATTGATAAATCTATGTTAAATTGTGCGTACTACCCCAAATATTTCCTATGTCCTTTAACATATTGCTTTGTTATATTGCATACTTGTTTACCAACATGACCTTTAACCTACAAACAAGAGCAGACCACTTAATCAAGCATTTTGATAGAATTACGGCCCCTTTTATACTCAGAATATGAATATTATTGATAAATCTATGTTAAAGTTTGCGTACTACCCCAAATATTTCCTATGTTCTTTGACATATTGCTATTATATTTTGCATACTTGTTTTCCAACATGACCCCAACCTATAAACAAGATTAGACCACTGAATCAAGCATTTTGATAGAATTATGGCCCCTTTTTTACTTTGAGAATTGGACATTTTGCTTAAATTCACATAACTTCTTTATTTATGATAAGATTTTATTAATACTTTGACAAAACAACACTTACCTGAATACCACAATGGATTCCACCCGTGCAATACCAGTGCTCCAGCTAGGCCTAAATCGAAGGGCGCCCCGCCCTGCCCTCCCGAACCTCCGCCCTGACCTTCCTAGGGCCCCCCCTGCCCTTAAAAAAAATAATTTTTTTTTTTTTTTTTTTTTTACATATGATGATTAATAAATCTCTTATTAAAATACATTGTAATTAATTTATTCCTCATTGTAGTAATTAAATTTGAATTGTTTAATGACAATGGGAATAATTTATTCTTACAATTATTGATAACACATAAATTAACATGCATGAGGAAGCATTCTAGAAACGCCCCGCGCGCTCGAAAGTGCCTTTTTGACAAAATACTGCGCGTCCAAAGTGCCCTTTTGACAAAAAATCCCCCTGCCTTTTTCAAATCCTAGCTGCAGCACTGCAATACCCCACGCCCCAACCCAGAATCCCTGCCCCCCCCACCCCCCCACCCCCCCCCCCAATTTTTTTGTTTTCCTTTTTTTATTTTTGAAAGATCGTCAGATCCTCTAATAAATGACCACACCCCACGTTATACCCCCCTCTCAACCCCCCTACCCCCTCCCCAAATTTTTATTTTTTTTCCTTTTTTTATTTTTGAAAGATCATCTAATAAATTATTGAATATGAACAATTTCCCCATGATGGCTTACGTTATACTGTCAAGCACTCGAATAGTCGAGCGCGCTGTCCTCTGACAGCTCTTGTTATCTATTTTTATTAATGAAAATGATTGTATTGAAATAATTTCAGAGATGTAGCTGACTTGTGCGATTTGGTGCATCAGGTCAGTCCAGACACTGAGGTTGTCTTTTGCAAAGTTTTCTGAATAAAATACATTGAATTTAGTGGTTTGATAAAAATAGAAAATGCCCAGAGCCAGGAGCACTGACACTTGCAGTGTGATATAAGAAATGGCAAAAATATTTTGAACCTTCTCCCATAACAGATATCTCCCTGTTAGCTTACAAACGTTTTTTTGACTGATAGTTCAGTCACATAAATGTGAGGGGACTGTCAGGATGTTTTTTTTTAAATAATAATTATTGATTAAGTGATAAGAAAATATTGAAATTGTGTTCATTGTTATTTGAACTAACTTTAAGAAAGTATTGAAATTGTGTACATTGTTATTTGAACTAACTTGCTTACATTACGTGCATTTCAAGGATTAAGTATGGTGTCCGCTCTCTAGTTTGGGACTTATTTTGCATTTCTGGATTAACTTTTTTAATGCCGCCGAAGGAGGGCATATAGTGATCGAACTGTCCTTCTGTCTGTTTGTCTGATGTCTGTCTGTCCGTCACACTTTGTGTTTAGGTTTCGAAAAATGCTCATAACTTCTTTTGTCGCTTCAGATGTAACATTCATATTTGATATGCATGTGTATATGGACAAGGCCTTTCCATACCCACACAAATTTTTACCCCATGACCTTGACCTTAGGGTCCGTGTTTAGGGTTCGAAAAATGCTCATAATTTCTATCAAAGCATTTATTGGGGGCATACGTCATCCTATGGAGACAGCTCTTGTTTAACAATTTAATTGAAAATAATATATATGTTTTCTTATCTAAGTTAATGTCAAAGTTCTTGTTTAGTAGGTATTTATTGGTTAAAATGATGAAAAATAAATGTTAAATATATTTTTATGTTTCACAAAGTTTTATATTTAAAGGAGGCGCACAATCAGTGTCCAGAATGCAGGGTTGTTTGCTCCAACGAAGACGCTTTGCTGAGCCACTTCTGCAGTCGCCACATCAAGCAACCAGAGACTGGAAAAGAGTAAAATTAAGCTGATAGGCTCACCAATGGTATGACTTTAAATCACTAACTTGTGTATGCTTGACAAGCATTTTATGTACAAATAAAGTTACAAAAAAAGGAGGTCAACACATGCACTTTCCCATATAATCCTTTCTGTATCTTTTAGCAACTAATGACACGATTTTGTGTTGACATACTCAATATGATAGTTATAGCCCTATATAACTGGTATGTTCATTTTAGTTAATCTTTCTATTTTATTAAACCTGTTTGTTTTAGCTAGATTGCTTGAAAAACACAACCAGGATTATTTTTATGCCCCCGGATAGAAAGATCGGGGGTATATTGTTTTTGGCCTGTCTGTCATTGTATGTGTCCATGTGTGTGTGTGTGTGTGTCCCAAAATTTTAACCAAAACTTTAACCTTCATCATAACTTTTGCAATATTGAACATAGCAACTTGATTTTTGGCATGCATGTGTATCTCATGGAGCTGCACATTTTGAGTGGTGAAAGGTCAAAGTCAAGGTCATCCTTCAAGGTCAAAGGTCAAAAAAAAAAAAAAAAAACTTTAACCAAAACTTTAACCTTCTTCATAACTTTTGCAATATTGAACGTAGCAACTTGATATTTGGCATGCATGTGTATCTCATGGAGCTGCACATTTTGAGTGGTGAAAGATCAAGGTCATCCTTAAAGGTCAAAGGTAAACAAATAATCAAAGTGGCGCATTAGGGGGCATTGTGTTTCTGACAACCACATTTCTTGTTAGCATTGTCTTACCCCTGTTACATGCAATGTACATGTGGCTTATTAAATTGGAAACCCTGGTTTGCATGAAAATATTTTGCAAAACATAGTTGAAAAAACATACATGTATACAAACTTAGTCATTACTGTTAGTATAATGAGCACCTCTATTTCTGAATATTTTGATTGGATGGTTATGGGCCTTTATGCGTGTGTCACATTTATGTATGTGAAAGTGTGTAATTAGACAAAAGAATTTATATTTTTTTATTTTTTGGGTAACAATCACTTATTTTAGAGTTATTTATAAGTAAATCTTACAGATTGCATCTGCTTATCATGAACTCAACGAAGTCAGCTCAAGGAAGTGGAAGGCATGCTTGGAAAATAGAAGTTTCCATTATGAAGGCAAATTTTAGTACATTTCAAATTTGTAACCAAATGAAGTGACAAGATCTTGAATGAAAATTTGATTGAACATTTGTTATCTGTCAAGAGAAACAGTTTGAAGCGAATGAATTAAGTATTGCCTATTGTCTATAAGTTAATTGTGTGACCTGAACCCTGTGAGGGATATTACTTATTTTTATACGCCGGTTTTGAAAAAACGGGACGTATTATAGTTTCACCCTTGGCGGGCGGCGGCGTCCATAACAGTGTCCACTCTTTAATTCAAATAGTTTTCATCCGATCTTCACCAAACTTGGTCAGAAGTTGTATCTAGACAATATCTAGGTCAAGTTTGAATATGGGTCATGCCAGGTCAAAAACTAGGTCACGGGGTCACTTAGTGCATTTGAAGGATTTAGCATTGGTGGCTCTCTAATTGGAGTAGTTTTCTTCATCTGATCTTTACCAAATTTGGTCATAAGTTGTGTGTAAATGATATATAGGTCAAGTTCAAATATGGGTTATGCCGGGTTAAAAACTAGGTCGCGAGGTCACTTAGAGCATTTCATGCATTTCGCATGGTGTCTGCTCTCTAATTGAAGTAGTTTTCATCCAATCTTCACAAACTTTGGTCAGAAGTTTTATCTAGACAATATCTAAGTCAAGTTCAATTATGGGTTATGCCGGGTCAAAAACAAGGTCAGGGGTTCACTTAGTACATTTCAAGGATTAAGCATGGTGTCCGCTCTCAAATTGAAGTAGTTATCATCCGATCTTCACCAAATTTGGTCAGAAATTGTGTCAAAATGTTATCTAGGTCAAGTTCAAATATGGGTCACGCCAGGTCAAAAACTAGGTCACGAGGTTACTTAGTGCATTTCAAGCATTTAGCACTATGTCCACTCTCTTATTGAAGTAGTTTTCATCTGATCTTCAACAAATGTGGTCAGAAGTTGTATCTAGACAATATCTAGTTCAAGTTCAAATATGGGTCATGCTGGGTCAAAAACTAGTTCACAGGGTGCATTTCAAGGATTTAGCATGGTGTAAGCTCTTTAATTGAAAGAGTTTTCATCCGATCTTCACCAAATTTGGGCAAAAGTTGTGTCTTAATGATATCTAAGTCAAGTTCAGATATAGGTCATGCCTGGTCGAAAACTAGGTCACTTAGTGCATTTCCAGCGTTTAGCATGGTGTCCAAAACCTTCAAACGGGTGTATCTTGTGACAGTTTAGCACTCTTGTTTATTACATTAAAGCCACACACCTTGAAATGAAATACATGTTACTCAGTACATATAGATGCAATTTGAAAGTGTGCAAAATTGTCATTAAATCTATAGCCTAGTTAGCAAGTAATTTTTTTTATTTTATTTTAAAACTGAATGTATGATTTGTATACGTACATGTTCAATTCGAGAAACACAATTATTTTTAAGTTTTAAAGCACAAGAAAGACGGATTTCTACCTTGCAACCACCAGATATATTCTAATTGGCAAAGATAAAATATGTTTCTTATTTATATCCAAATTTACTATGCCAGATATTTCATTTCAAGGTGTGTGGCTTTAAGGAATGTTTTTTAAATGGGTATATTACCAAGATCTGCACAGCCAGGGTGATATTAACCTTCAGATGTTAAAGCTTTCTAAGAATTTTAAGGCTTGCCTTTTATACTTGAAATGATAAATCATTAACATGTTTTGTTCTTTAGGAACATACAAACATTTCCCACCCACCATGTGGATCAAGATGTTTGGGCTGATGATTCTGGGTCGTATGTGTGGACAAGGTGGTCTTCATTACATCATGATGCAGCTGTGTATTCAACAACATGTTAACCTGTCCCAGCGGATGTTGATGCTCTTAAATCTCTTAAATGATGTTGAGAAAAATCCAGGACCGGTACTTTATGACAAAATATACATCGTTTATTGAATAACTATATATATTTATTTTAACATTAAAGTGATTTTTTTTCTTGCATTTTTGTGCCTTTTGTTACTGAGAACTATTTTATCATATGTTGGTGATTGAAACCCAGGACCTGTAAGTGCTTCTTAATATTTGCAACAAATGACAAATCATGTTAAGTTTTTGAAACATCTGTTTTTTGTTCAGTTAAAGGACATATTGAACTCACTAATTGCTAAGTTAACTTAGATGCATCAAGTTTTTATTGATGATTTCTACTTTCTGTTGAATCATTATCCTTTCCAAAGCCAGAGAGATATAGTGTTGGCGTTTTCCATCGGTCAGTCTGTCAGTCCATCCATCTGTTTGTTACAAACATTTTAGGGCTTCATATCATGAATTTAATAAGATTTCAACATGGAAAAATAAGTGTATGCCATATTCATACAATAGTGCAAATTTACTTTTTTTCTTTCTTTTTAGATTAGTTATTAACAGAAGAACAGAACAGTAACATACTTTTATTACATTAACAGAGGCTCTGATTAGATGTGTATCTGCGTAAAGAACTCATAGAAAATATCAATATATAGATAAATAAAACAAAAATAAGAGTTAAACAAATCATGGTGAAATCCACAATACACACCAAGAGCTATTAGTAGGCTTATCTCCATTGACTTATTTCACAGTAAATCTCTTTTTTTTGCCTTTTCATTAACAATTTCAATCAAAAATAACATTTGTGAAAAACTTAGTCAATGATTATAACTAAAGTTAAAAATGTGGACACTGTAAGTTAATTGACTTTGGCTTCCAATCTGCAGTTTACAAAGTTGCTTGTTATAGGAGTATTCGTGCAAATGGATATCCTGCAAGGAAGACTTCCACTCCATAGGACAGCAAGATGCACATATCATCTGTCATGTGGTTCAAGAGAAATGCTGTAGATGGGGAGACTGTACCAAAGTCCTGAGCTTTAATAGTCTTGAAATCCATGAACTTAAACATCTCTATGATGTGAGTTTAGCACTGTGTATGAACTGGTGTTGCTTCATTTTCTGCATATCTTTATCTCAGTCTTCTCTAGTTTTGATGGTCAAATACATATTGTCTGCCAGTTTTTTCCCCCCAATACTGCCGTTCATCGTTTGCTTGCATCAAGAGTTTTAAAAGAAATTAAAACTCATTTGTTTAGTTAGAATCTTATGAAAGACTTAAATGGCCATGTTTAATACACTTGTATAACAACATATATTAGCTAAAAAAATAGTTGGAATAATTAATGTTTATATGAACATAACAAATTTACTTAAAATCATAGGTCTTGTTTTTGTCTGCCACTATAAGAACCAGAACATATTTCGGACATTCGAGGATTGACTTGCTGTGTTAGAGGATCATCAGGTGATGGAAGAAACCAGGCTTTTTTCGACTCAATGTTGATGAAACCTGATCGACATGCTCATCTTGGTTGAGTAAGCCTGGGTTGAGTGTTTCCAAAAAGTAGGTAACCTGGTGAAATCTTAGGAAAACATTGTAACCAGATCCAGGTTTATTTGACTGACAGACCGATGGACAGTGGGTCAACCGTAAATCCCTTCATGTGAAAACGGTAGGGACAAAATAAATATCACATTGCTCTTCTGAGTTCATTTGTAAACCAAGTTTTATCACAAAATTAAAATGGTCAATGTATTATTTTGTGTATTTAAAAATTATGTGAATATTAAGTTTCATGAAATCTTACTGAGTTTTCTCAATTTTAGCTACTATTCGGACATGGACTGACGGACAAATGGGCAACAATGTCGCAATTTGTATACCAAGTTTTATAAGAATTGTTTCATAAAAGTAACCAATGTGTCTGTTCTATGTCAAGGTAACTACTAGGATGAAATACACAAAAAGATTTTGGTTCACAATAGGGTAGGCTCCGCGTGCCGTGAACCGGGCAACAGCTTTTGTCATTTAACATTTGTGTTATAATGGCATAAGCTGGCAGATACCCTTTAACTTTAACGATGTTTTCCGATAATTTCTCGGAAAATACAATCTAGCAATTTTTATTTAATTTAGATTACTAAAAATTAATATTATATTTATGCCCCCCTTGGAAGAAGAGGGGTATATTGTTTTGCACATGTCAGTTGGTTGGTCCACCAGATGGTTTCCTGATGATAACTCAAGAACGCTTTGGCCTAGGATCATGAAACTTCATAGGTTTATTGATCTCGAAATAGTAAAATGGTTTCCGGATGATAACTCAAGAACGCTTACGCCTAGGATCATGAAACTTCATAGGTACATTGATGATGACTCGGAGATGACATCTATTGATTTTCAGGTCACTAAGTCAAAGGTCAAGGTCACAGTGACTCGAAATAGAAAAATGGTTTCCGGATGATAACTCATAAATGCTTACGCCTAGGATCATAAAATAAAAAAATCATTGGTACATTGATAATGACTGGCAGATGACCCCCTTCATAGGTACATTGATAATGACTGGCAGAAGACCC
The DNA here is from genome assembly GCF_020536995.1 of Dreissena polymorpha. Lineage (NCBI taxonomy): Eukaryota > Metazoa > Mollusca > Bivalvia > Myida > Dreissenidae > Dreissena > Dreissena polymorpha. Next base: position 183,822,541 of record NC_068355.1, on the reverse strand, counting down.
TTATTGATTTTCAGGTCACTAGGTCAAAGATTAAGGTCATAGTGACTCAAAACAGTTTAATGGTTTCCTGTTGATAGCTCAAGAATACTTAGGTCTATGATCATGAAACTTCTCAAGTACATTGATCATGACTGGCAGATGACCCCTATTGATTTTCAGGTCACTAGGTCAAAAGTCAAGTTCACAGTGACAAAAACGTATTCACAATGGCTGCCACTACAACTGACAGCCCATAGGGGGGCATGCATGTTTTACAAACAGCCCTTGTTCTGTGTTAAAATTATGTACACGTCTGCGTTAAATAAATATGTTCACATTTGAAATAAAGCTAAAAATGTGTATTGTTGTTATTAGTAATTTGAACCGAATTGCTCTGTGGGAAGTATAAGTACTATCAACCAGACCTAAATATGTGGGTAATTAAAGAGCACGAGAAAAGATGAAAATTAAGTTAGCTCAACCATTTTAAGCAATATTACTGGGTCACACTTTTTACGATGCAAAATCTGAAGGGTCCCTAGACTATGATGATAACTTACACGAGGAGTGTCCTATTCATTGCTGCCGCATGATCCTATCAGTAACGAATTAACGCTTGTATCGTTAAAGCAAGTCGTATATTCACGTTTATAAATATTTAAATAGAAAATAAAGGTTTAATTGTCGCATATCCACCGCATGATATTCAAACCGAACAATGTTGTCCTTAGATAAAAATATACTACATGTGATCATATGTGGCCTCACAAGGCTTATTATGAATTTATTATATTGCCATCGCAATGAGATGTAAATAGTTCATACATGCACAGTGTTCTTTCAACACAACCAAATCACACTTATAGTCGCGTCTTGCGAAAATAGGTCTTAATGCGTATGCGGCCAGCGTAAGTCAAAGACGGTCTGCGCTATTTCGCAGTGATTGTTGTTAGGTCAAAAACGTGCATGAAGAAGTCCGGATTTCCGCAGTGATTTGGCCAATGCTGTGGGTGATTTCTCTGAAATCAATAATTAAAATATTCTGATTCATTCATTCGGGTCTACAGGCGTGAAATTACCCCATCATTTAATTGTTTGTTGATAAAGGGTATTTTATGTGAAAAGCTTGGTAAGACAGCTACGCCGAACAACCGAACTAGCATTCATTAATTTGATCAAAATATGCACACAGCAGAATGATTGTGTTTCTTACATGGCTTTTAGAAGAACAGACCATGCAGGCGAGCAGTGAACAATATGATTAGGTTTAGTTGCCCTAACCCTATATACCCTTGGTATGACTTGTGAGTGTTGAACTAATGTGCTACAGCATCACTTAAATACGAACATACGATAGTCAGGTATCCCCGCATAATGACATATAGAATATTACTGGGTAGATACCGCTTGGCAAACTTGAGCCTGGGATAGTCGGTTATACCCGCTTTGTGAAATTAGGAATATAACAGGTTTGATATAGCATTAACAGTACGTACTTGGGGGTTATAGGAAATACCCGCTACATGACTATCCTGTATATAACTAAATGACGTCAAAAATACAACTGATGTGATACGGCATTACTTATACGAGCATAGGGTAGTAAGGTATAACAAAAATGACCTGATTCGATTTGCTTTGAGAGGCCATGTGCCCATTGTGTATTTTCCATACACCCTGAGAAATTTCCATACACCCCGAGTAATCGGTTGAGATATAATGGATACACAGTTAGTAACTGATAGTGTATAGGATATACACCCTCAGTTCCCTTCTCGAGCTTCGCTCTCATACACCATCAGTTACAAACAGTGTAACTAATACGGTATTACTTATAACAGCATGGGGTAGTAGTATATACCGCTATATAACTCGCTAGTATAGTACAGGCTTGATACGGCATTACTTATATACGAGCATTGGGTAGTAGGATATATCCGGTATATTGCTCGCTAGTAAAGTACTGGCTTGATACGGCATTACTTATTTACGAGCATGGGGTAGTAGGATATACCCGCTATATAACTCGCTAGTATAGTACTGGCTTGGTACGGCATTACTTATATACGAGCATGGGGTAGTAGTATATATCCGGTACATGACTCGCTAGTATAGTACTGGCTTGATACGGCATTACTTATATACGAGCATGGGTAGTAGGATATACCCGGTATATAACTCGCTAGTATAGTACTGGCTTGAAACGGCATTACTTATATACGAGCATGGGGTAGTAGGATATACCCGGTATATAACTCGCTAGTATAGTACTGGCTTGATACGGCATTACGTATATACGAGCATGGGGTAGTAGGATATACCCGGTATATGACTCGTTAGTATAGTACTGGCTTGATACGGCATTACTTATACGAGCATGGGGTAGTTGGATATACCCGGTATATGACTCGTTAGTATAGTACCGGCTTGATACGGCATTACTTATATACGAGCATGGGGGAGTAGGATATACCCGGTATATGACTCGTTAGTATAGTACCGGCTTGATACGGCATTACTTATATACCAGCATTGGGTAGTAGGATATATCCGGTATATAGCTTGCTAGTATAGTACCGGCTGGATACGGCATTACTTATATACGAGCATGGGGTAGTAGTATATACCCGCTATGACTCTCTAGTATAGTACCGGTTTGATACGGCATTACTTATATACGAGCATGGGGTAGTAGAATATACCCGCTATATAACTCGCTAGTATAGTACTGGTTTGATACGGCATTACTTATATACCAGCATGGGGTTGTAGAATATACCCGGTATACAACTCGCTAGTATGGTACTGGCTTGATACGGCATTACTTATATAAAGGCATGGGGTATTAGGATATACCCGGTATATGACTCGCTAGTATAGTCCTGGGTTGGTACGGCATTACTTACATACGAGCATGGGGTAGTAGGATATACCCGGTATATGACTCGTTAGTATAGTACTGGCTTGATACGGCATTACTTATACGAGCATGGGGTAGTAGTATATACCCGGTATATAACTCGTTAGTATAGTACTGGCTTGATACGGCATTACTTATATACGAGCATGGGGTAGTAGTATATACCCGCTATGGCTCGCTAGTATAGTACTGGCTTGATACGGCATTACTTATATACGAGCATGGGGTAGTAGGGTATACCCGGTATATAACTCGTTAGTATAGTACTGGCTTGATACGGCATTACTTATATACGAGCATGGGGTAGTAGGGTATACCCGGTATATGACTCGTTAGTATAGTACTGGCTTGATACGGCATTACTATATACGAGCATGGGGTAGTAGGGTATACCCGGTATATGACTCGCTAGTATAGTACTGGCTTGAAACGGCATTACTTATATACGAGCATGGGGGTAGTAGTATATACCCGCTATGACTCGCTAGTATAGTACTGGCTTGATACGGCATTACTTATACCGGGTATACGAGCATGGGGTAGTAGGATATATCCGGTATATGACTCGCTAGTAAAGTACTGGCTTGATACGGCATTACTTATATACGAGTATGGGGTAGTAGGATATACCCGTTATATAACTCGCTAGTATAGTACCGGCTTGATACGGCATTACTTTTATACCAGCATGGGGTAGTAGGTTATACCCGGTATATAACTCGCTAGTATAGTACTGGCTTGAAACGACATTACTTATATACGAGCATGGGGTAGTAGGATATACCCGCTATATAACTCGCTAGTTTAGTACCGGCTTGATACGGCATTACTTATATAAAGGCATGGGGTAGTAGGATATACCCGGTATATGACTCGCTAGTATAGTACTGGCTTGATACGGCATTACTTATATACGAGCATGGGGGAGTAGGATATACCCGCTCTATAACTCGCTAGTTTAGTACTGGCTTGAAACGGCATTACTTATATACGAGCATGGGGTAGTAGGATATACCCGCTATATAACTCGCTAGTATAGTACCGGCTTGATACGGCATTACTTATATACGAGCATGGTGTAGTAGGATACACCCGGTATATAACTCGCTAGTATAGTACTGGCTTGATACGGCATTACTTATACGAGCATGGGGTAGTTGGATATACCCGGTATAAGACTCGCTAGTTTAGTACCGGCTTGATACGGCATTACTTATATACGAGCATGGGGTAGGAGGATATACCCGCTATATAACTCGCTAGTATAGTACTGGCTTGATACGGCATTACTTATATACGAGCATGGGTAGTAGGATATATCCGATACATGACTCGCTAGTATACTACTGGCTTGATACGGCATTACTTATATACGAGCATGGGGTAGTAGTATATACAATGGCTGTTTGTAAAACATGCATGCCCCCATATGGGCTGTCAGTTGTAGTGGCAGCCATTGTGTGAATACGTTTTTGTCACTGTGACCTTTGACCTAGTGACCTGAAAATCAATAGGGGTCATCTGCCAGTCATGATCAATGTTCCTATGAAGTTTCATGATCCTTAGTTTCATGATCCTAGGCCTAGCATTCTTGAGTTACCATCTTGAAAAAATTTTATAATTTGGAATAACGATCTTGACCTAGTAACCTGAAAATCAAGATGGGTCATCTGCCAGTCATGATCAATGTACCAATGAAGTTTCATGATCCTAGGCCTAAGCGTTCTCAAGTTATCATCCGGAAACCATCTGATGGACGGACCGACCGACCGACATGTGGAAAACAATATACCCCCTCTTCTTCGAAGGGGTGCATAATTAGAGAGCGGACACCATGCTCAAAGTTTAAAACGCACTAAGTGACCCCTTGGCCTACATTTTGACCCGGCATTACCCATATTCGAACTTGACCTAGACATCATATAGATACAACATCTGACCAAGTTTGGTGAAGATCGGGTAAAAACAATTTGAATTAGAGAGCGGACACTTAATACGGACCGACAGACAAGACAGGCAGACGGACCGACAAACTTCGTTTGTGGGGGTATAAAAATGTATTAATAATGCTACTGGTATTTCATTTCTGCGTATTTTAGTCTTATATACAATATGTATAGTTTCTATTAAGTGCATTATTCCAATTTACTATTCATGACACTAACTTCTACGTTATAAACAAATACTTTCAGATCATTTGCTGTTATTTGTAACTGAACGAGCAAAGAAAAAAATCTTACGTTTTGAATAACTAATAAATCCTTCCAACAATAAGCATTTTTCCTTGTGACTTGACTTTCACTGGGAATCAAACCCAGATCTCCGACTTACTTAGTAAGTCGGCATGTTTTCTTTACACCATGAAAGCGATAAGTTGAAGGAAAAAGCTAATCATTATGTACACAAAATATATTTAATGGATACAATTTTTAGGAGTCTTTTTCCTACAAGTCTGTATTAACCATTTGACCCCCATGGCATGGCCAGTTTTATGCTAACACAATTGTGTTTAGTTTTACTACATTTACACGATGCTTTGCTGAAAACCAAATATCTGTGCAGTCAGATTCATAGATAATTTTCCACTTTATACATTAATTAAATTTGGACTTGCTCACATTTTGGCAAAATGACAATTTTCCAAAACAATCAAATTATAGAACAAGAGCCCTAAGGTGCTCAACTGTGACCAGAAGTAACTAAACTATTCTGAGAGGGTGTAGTTTAGAATAATAAATGAACTTGATGAAAAATATGTAATTTGTAGGCAAATAATCATTTATAAACTTGACTTTGCTTATCATTACAGCAAATGTTTTGACAAACTTTAAACAAGATGTGTTTGTGAACACATGTCCCCCTATATGACGTTTGACCTTGTAGGATGACCTTGACCCTTCACCACTCAAAATGTGCAGCTCCATGAGATACACATGCATTTCAAATATAAAATTGCTAGCTTCAATATTGCAGAAGTGACATTATATGATCAATTTTGACCCATATATTTGACCTTGAAGGATGACCTTGACCTTTCACCACTAAAAATGTGCAGCTCCATGAGATACACATGCATGCCAAATATCAAGTTGCTATCTTCAATATAGAAAAAGTATTCATAAAATTAGCGATTTGGGCCACATATATTTGACCTCTGACCTTGAAGAATGACCTTGACCTTTCACCACTCAAAATGTGCAGATCCACGAGATACACATGCATGCCAAATATCAAGTTGCTATCTTCAATATTGCAAAGTATAATAAAATGAGCGATTTTGGACACATATATTTGACAATCTGACCTTGAAGGATGAACTTAACCTTTCACCACTCAAATAGTGCAGCTCTATGAGATACACATGCATGCCAAATATCAAGTTGCTATCTTGAATATTGAAATACTGCAAAAGTGTACATTAAATGAGCGATTTTGACCCATATATTTGACCTTTGACCTTGAAGGATGACCTTGACCTTTCACCACTCAAATGTGCAGCTCCATGAGATACATATGCATGCAAAATATCAAGTTCCTATCTTCAATATTGCAAAAGTTATTGCAAATGTTAAAGTTGGCGCAAACCAACCAACCAACAGACCAACCAACAGACAGGGCAAAAACAATATGTCCCCCACTACTATAGTGGGGGACATAAAAAAGGTACACAATTTTAAATGCAACTTCCAGTGTTTACAAGCTTTTTTTAATTTGACATTTTGACCCACTTTTTGACGTTATGTGATCCAGTTTCAAAGTCAGCTGAGATTACATTGGGCCAAATGCTCTGATCATCTTTCACGAAAAATGCACATAAAAAAGCCCAATTGTGTGTTAACAAGGTTCTACTCTAGCACTTAAGAAAAACTGTCATGTCCACTGGCAGCCATGTTAGTCTACAAACCGGAACCAGTTACAAACTCGACAACTGAGCTATCATTAGAATAAATATTCTGACCAAAATTTATGGAGATATGGCTAAAAATGTCACTTCTAGAGAATTTACAAGTTTTTCATTATAGCCATAAAAAGACAATTGCCTCGTGCTCTAGTGGATATGTTTTTTGAATAGACATAAAAATTTCGAAACTGGACTGAGCCATCATTTGAACAAATATTCGACCAAAATGCATGAAGATTGGAAAAAAAACAGTGACTTCACTAGTGTTCAAAGGTTTCACTATAGCTATATAAGGAAAACTGCACAGCCCTGTTACATACGGTCATTTATGAAGTTCCACAACTGTTGTCGTATGTTAAACAGTTTTCTAGATAGTAATTTCCCACTATTTTTTCCATCAGTGCAGCTTATGATCAACAGTTAACTAGTCACTTCCACTTTAAACCTGTCCACTTGTAAACACAAGGTTTACTATTTTGACCTTTTTATACTTTTTATTTCTTATTGCTTTTGAAATATCATCTTATATATAATGTTATAATGTTCGCATGAATCTCCAATTATATTCTACAACACCGGTTCAATACATGAGCTGTACACTATAAATGTAGGGACTAAAATATGATGATAACATTTCTCATCTCTTCTTCTTCTTGTCAATCACTCAAATGGAAACACTGGCCCCTGTGGTACACATTCTTTTTGATCAGCATGTTTTGTCTGCCAAACTGAAAAAAATAATAATCACAAATAAACATTTTAAAGAGAAGTGTTATGCCCCAACACTAATCTTTAGTTTCAAAACAATTGTAATGTCCAAACAAAATTGAACTAAAATACCAAAGTGTGCAAATTCAAATGCTTTTTACTTTGAGCTAATAGAGAGAGTTATACAGACAACAAGACATTTGCACATGGTGAATACTTGTGTTATTTGCATAAGGCATTACCATGATATAGTCTGAGCAGTAGTAGGACGCAATGCATGCCTCTCCAACCGCTCAACTATTGTGACTGCTAGATGATGATTTCAGCTGAGGAGCTAAACAAAAATGAGCAAGGGCCATAGTTCTGCAAAATTTGGGCTCATACATAATTTTTTCCTTTAAGATGCCATGTTTCCAATGTTGACTAGAAATGGCGCGGCAGAGACCGACGCACATCCCCACGCCGCATGTTTGACCCAGGGGCGCCCCAGTGTTGGTAATGGGGCCATGCATAGTTGACCGTATTGTCATAAGAGAAGTTCAGTATCAATTAGAAGTGAATCGGTGTAGAAATGAAGAAATTATAGTAAAAGGCAATTTGGGTGGGCGTGGCCTATGTGGGAGGGGCACCCCAGGGTTGGTAATGGGGCCATACATAGTTGAGATTGACCGTATTGTCATAAGAGAGGTTCAGTATTAATTTGAAGTAAATGGGTGAAGAACTTTTAAAGTTATCGAAGGATCCAGAAAAAGTGTCAGACTTACAGACACAGAGCGCAACCGTAAGTCCCTCTACCTTTTTCAGGGTAGGAAACTAACAAGTTTTTATAATAATGTAAAAATAATGGTCAAAACAAGAAAACTGATTGAAATACAAAGTTAGGTCGCCCAAAGGGTGTTCTCATTATGTTATATGCACAAACAGGGAATTTCAGATATGTAAGGGGGTCAGGACCATGGATAATTAATAACCCTCATGTCAATTTCATGTGAATTGCCAGCATTTAATTCTTACGTTCAACTACCATTACTAACATCAAGAGTGTCTTGGTTTGGGTAAAGCTTTAGTATATTGTTTGGAAGGCATAGTGTAATAGCTGTGATATTTTAGGAATAAAATGAACCTAAACACAAAACTGAAGCCAAATCTGCACCTTTCTAGGTATATTTTGACCTTTGACCTTGAAGGATGACCTTGACCTTTCACCACTCAAGATGTGCAGCTCCATGAGATACACATGCATGCCAAATATGAAGTTGCTTTCTTCAATATTGCAAAAGTTATGCAAAATATTAAAGTTTGGAGCAAACAAACCAACAGACAGACCAACAGACAGGGCGAAAACAATATGTCCCCCACTATAGTTGCATTCCAACGCTCACGGACACTGGAACCCGGGGAGAGTAGGAAAGCTCCACTATCAGGGATTTCAATAGACGCAGAATCCTGCGTTTTGACGCGAGCAAATAAAATGACTCAGTTTTGACACAACCCTTTTTCTGCTGTGCGTCATTTCGACGCGACGAAATTTGACCCCGTGCGTCAGTCAGTTAACATCTCCTAATTGAAATTAATGTTTCAGTTTTTGAAACTGGGTCTATAATCGAGGGAATACCCCGAGCGTTGTTTATCTTATCTCATCTCTTCAAATACACATGTCCCGTTGTCTAAAAGGTGCGTGCCCACTAACTGGGTAATTAGCAGCAGTGATAACGTGATAATTGATTGACCATTTGATAATTGCAGGTTTTTTTTCAGACGGCACGGTTAAAGAAAGTCGGCAAAATTAATTAAAATAAAAACAAAATTGATCAAAGGTCTATTATTTATTAGGTAGATCCCCTAGTAAGTCCAGCGAGTTTTGTCAGTTGTGTAATCCACCGATAAATTACGAGTAACACCCATCTTATATAAACTGGAATCACAGTTCATTTTTAGTTATACTACCAAGTAATAATACTACACATAAACATTGAGAAAACACATTTTCTCAATTAGATATCAATTATCCGAGTAGAGAATTAAAATTGCTGCATCATGACCTTTGACATTGTAATATGGGTTTTTAGCTTGACTATTATATTAAAATATAATAGTCTATATATATA